>NC_068421.1:37581026-37881026 GCF_023373465.1 Oncorhynchus keta
CCCTCTGTCCTAATGTGGATTGACGGTGAACCATGAAGGGGTTAAGTGGTTGTAAAAGTGAAAGGTTAATATTCCCAGAGTTAGTCCTTTTCTCCATTAACTGACTCTCCTTCCATTCAATTCTCCTCCTCTTTGTGTTCTCCGCTCCTATTCTCCCTCTTTTTCATATCCCCTCCTTCCTCTCCAGGTTTATCAATGCAAGACGGAGAATAGTACAGCCCATGATTGACCAGTCAAATCGCTCAGGTAATAATTACCACTGCATTCCCTCCTCTAATGTATTGTTACTGGTGTATCTATACATTCCTAGGTTGTATTGATGCTATAGGTGTGTATTTTGAATGCATATGTGTGCAGCTGATCGATATGCACAGTCAGGTTAGCTGAATGATGTGCGTGTGTGTTTGGTTGACCAGGTCAAGGTGGTCCTTACAGCCCAGAGGGAGCAGCACTGGGGGGCTACGGACTGGACGGCCAAGCCCACCTGGGTCTCAGGGCAGCAGGTAAGAGACAGAGATAAGGACGACTGGGTCATGTTCATTAGGCAACAAAGAGAAGAAAACGGACTGAAGCAGGGAGGCAGTACCAGAACTCCAATAAGAAATGCTCTTTTCCATTTTCCCATTTGAAAAGGTTTTGCTATGGTGTGCCAGACTGAACATGACCCTAGTGCATGTGGTATGTTGTTGTACAGTACCTCCTAATATAAATTCCTCTCTCTCGCGCTCTGTCTCTCACTCTCACTCTCTCCCTCTCCACAGGTCTTCAGGGGATGCCGTCTCTTCCCGGAGAGTACCCCGGGGCCCTGCTGTCCCAGTCTGGCTACCCCCACGCTGGCCCGTCCCTGCACCCCTACCCCGGCCCCCACCCCGCCATGCTGCTGCACCCGCCGCCCCACCCCCACCCCGCCGATCCCCTCATAGGCCAGGGCCTGGACATACACGCCCACTAACTGAGAAGGAAGGTTGTGAAGGAGAGGGGAGAGAGGAGAGGGGAGAGAGGAGAGGGGAGAGAGGAAAGGGGAGAGAGGGGCCATCCTGGGGGAGATGGGGGCTCGCACACCCGCCACACGCTAACTACGCCAGCATGGCGCAAGTCCAAATGTTTACATTCCCGCTGTAAGACACTGACTTCCACAGTCACTCAACCCACTCAAGCCATTGTCTGCAACATGCATACACTTCCCTTAACATACCACTGCTGGCCCCTCTTATACCATCAATAACATACTTACATTCCATCTCAGACGTAGACAAAGACACACACCACACTGAGCCCCTGAGTGTGAGCCAAACCCACTTCAGGGTGGAAGAGGTGAGCGTCCTCAGCCCCTCTACATACTCTATGGTGACAGTGAGCTGTCTGACTCCCAGGATAGTGCCCCCTCTAGGAGCATAGAGGAACACCCCACACGGACCACTGACCAGCCAACTTGCCTCTCTCTCCCACCTGGCCTACTGGCCAACCAAACGGAAAGACGGAAGGACACAGGTCAGACACACAGCTCCCGATCTGCCTGGGTCACCTTAACCTCCATAACTCTTATGACCTCACACAGCCCAGGCTTGAAGCGTTGTGATTGGACAGAACGCCAGTGATACACTCTAACCTCTCTCCTCCACGCCCCAGGCCACACCCAGTCTTCCCACACCGACAACTGTCACACACACAACGTATTTCATTTGGCCTTTTTTTTAGATCTATTTTTGTATTTATATGTGTCAGAGAGGTGGGACCTGACAAAAGTCCTGTGAACAGTGATCTTCCAGGGCTTCACTCTGCATGACTCTTGTACACTATGAATGAGCTCAATTTGTCTCTCTCAATTTGTTCAAGGACGTACCTTGGTTTGTTTAAATACGTTGGAATGAGTTGATCACTTACCTCCTTAAGATCCTGTCAGACGTGAATAGTAGGGTTTACTGTGGGATCCACATCATAAGCCAAACAGTGAACACACACACACACGCACGCACACACACACACGATCCTGTCATACCATTTCATGGTCCATGTTGTCTGCCGTTGTGTTTGAGGAGGACAGCCAAGGGCGTTACACACGCTGCATCTTCCTCAGTCCCTTATGGGTCTCTGATCAAATAATTTATTTCCAAATGTTGGTGACAATAATTGATGATAACGATGTTACAGTTATGATTTTGCTTATAGTATTAAAACCTTTCTTTTGTAAAAGTGTGTGAATGACTTTTTCTTTGAGTTTGCCCTCCAATTATTTGCTGTCAGATGTGAAAAGTCAACACGGTAATGAAATACACAAATCAGTATTAGAAATCAGTATCTTGAAAACAATATTTTCTTCCTGGTACAATCACATGTCGTTACTATATGCTAATTGTCTCATTTTCAATTGATGTATGCTGCAGTTTTGTACCTCCTTCTTTTCTTATTTTTCTCTACTAGCCTAGCATCTTCCCTGACCTCTCTCCCTTAGTTTAGCTCTTTGTTAATTTTTTACTCCTCATTTTCACTCTGTCTTTCCACGTTCCTTCCTCATTCACTTTATACCTCCTCCCATCTGCAGGGCCATGTGCAACAAGGTTCAAATCCAAGCCAAAGTGATTACTCATTAAATGTCAAACACAATTCAAACGCATTTGGCCTGGCCTAAACCCTCCTCCTCCACCCGGCCATCCATTCAATCCCCACCTCACCCCTGTCCTGTGATAGATGCAGCCTGCAGCAGGGGTCAGAGTTCATACAAGGGTCAACAGGAAATGGCCTGGCTTTATGACCCTCGGGGCTGACTCCAAGTCCCACCACATATTTTCCTCATCCACACACTCATTCGCCTTGTCCATCTTGTCACTCTCTCTCTTTTTGTGTGTAACCCATGCCATGCTAGTCGTGTCCCAGCTATAAATTTAGTCCTCAATCCGTGGACACACACAGTTGGTTCATAATTTGTTGCACTGCAGGTCCATTGTTTACACCGAGCTTCCTGAACATGTTTATGAGTTTATTTATGAACGTGTTCCTCTTGCTTATTATCTTGACTATGTAAAGTGACTTTGGAGCTGGAAAAGCACTTACAATTACTATTTAAACACCATAGTCCCATAGAGAACATAAGTGACTGTATGATCGTCTGAAGGAGATCTCAGAGCCAACAGCAAACATACAGACAGCAGGAGTGAGATTCTATTCATACTGTTTTCACTTTATGATTGCTTTTGATAGCTAGAGTCCGTAGCCTCACACAAACACAAAATCCATTAGCTAGTGGAAATTGCATTGCATAAATGTGGCAATACTGGGAAAGGCAAGGGAGAGAGAATAGTGTGCACAGCCACAGAGCTCAGTGAGGGAAATGTATAGCGTGAAGTCATTATGGCAACTAAGTCTATCTTAATAATGAAATAACCCAAAACTGGAAGGCTGGAGCAGGAGAAAATATTATAAACACATATTTTTGGGGGAATACAGATTTAAAAAATATATTTATATTGTAAATATAACAGTAACCTAACCTTAATGTCAACCAGATGTATTCAATATTTGTGGGAACATTGTACTTGTATAATGAATCCCAGCAGGATTTTGGCAGACATGTGTTGCAGATTATTTGAGTTACAGAAATACAATGGCTAAACAATATTGCTTCCTATTTTTTAAGTCTTCATATGAGCAACTCTGTTTGAGGATTGTGTTTTGAGAATAAAAATATGCATATTGTATGTGTATCAATGCTATAGCTAATAGGTCTGAATGGACGAAAAGGTGCACGAAAAGAGGAAAGAGATCTCCATTTTGTTTAGATGTCCGTGTGTGTGTGGTTTGTTTTTAAGCGGAATGCGGAATGCTGAATGTGTGTGTGCGCGCGCAAGTGTGTTTGTGTGTGTGTGTGTATGTGTGCGGAGGAGGGCCTCTGGTGGTCATTAATCATTCAATTACACACCTGTCAGAGTTCAGACAAGGGGAGAGAGCTGCACACAGGGGGTGGGGGGAAGAGGGAGAGAAAGAAAGAGGGAGAGAAAGAAAGAGGGAGAGAAAGAAAGAGGGAGAGAAAGCGAGAGGAAAAGTGTCCGAAGACAAAGCCTCAACAGGGGGAAGCGGTTTGTGACAACGAGTGAAAGAGCAGAATAGGACAAAAGGGACAAACAAAATAAGAGTGGAGGCCAGAGAGACAGTGACAGACAGATGAGCTCAGTGACGTGCTGTCCCATATGGAACGACCATCGTCAGAGCAGACAGGTCAGGATCCAACCACGACGCTCCGCTCGCTTTCACAAGCCTTCATTAAAAATCGCGCAGGACGATGTAGAATGGAACCATTTTATCTGTCAGCCAGAGAGGGGAAAACAAGAGTTGGTAGCTCCGACGGTCGTTTACAACCGAGTTCAAATACTGTTTCCAGCCTGGGAACAGCCCGGATGTGTAGCAGCCTGATGATGCATAAACTGGAGTAATGTCGTGAATAATTGATTGAAAAGTGTTTGGTCCTGATTCACAAATGTCTCTCATCTATTTATCACTATTAGGAGAGGCTGCCAGGCCCATTAGAACAGCTGCTCGTTAGATGCCTGTCAATCAAGGGGGAGGGGAGACACACCAGGCACACTGATACTGGTATACATTTAGTGTGAGGAACAAGTGTTTGTGATATACTGTTTAGTGTGAATATTCATGTTTTTCCATTGTTCTGGTGTTGCCTTGTGCTTGGATGTGCATGTACTTTGTGTGTGTGTGTGTGAGTATGTGTGCGTGTGTGCGAGTGGGTATCTTTGTGTGACCATCTTTTTTTTCTTCTCTCTCTCTTCTCTCTCACTCTCACTCTCACTCTGCACCAGGACGGCCTCTATGTTTAGCTGCAGCTAGCTAGCGAAGTCCTAATTTTAAAAGCCTCAGGCGTCTGCCATCTGTGTGCTCGTCACTGCCATATATCAAATGCACGGCTGGACTGAATGTGTAATATGGTCCCATGTATGCATAATATATCACGTGATCATGTAGGTAGGTGTGTGTAGTAGGTAAAGTCTCAGCCAATGTTCCTCCATCAGACTCTCTCTCATCAGGTTTGACTGGGCTGATGAAGGGCCCAGGTGTTTCTTAGACCTGGTTAAAAGACTGAAAAGCAGGCAGAATGCCAGATGTCTCATTAGGCAAATTTGATTAGGTTTCTCATTTAAAATTCTGAATGAGGCAGTTCCATATGTATGAATGTATGGGAGGGCACGTGTGTGTGTGCATTCATTTGCATACGAGGCATTCTGTATAAGTAATTGCATGTGCATGTATATATTACAGTATGCCCGTGTGTGTGATCTGTGTCTATGTGGTAGAGCTACCATGTGTCTGTGTATGGTAATACATGGGCTTGTATAAGGACCTGTCTGCTCCACTGTTCACTCTTTAGCATCAAAGTATTCTAATGTGCAGATGTCTAGAATGCTGTTTTTACTGTATGCAAACGTCATTTCACATTCCACCATCCTAAAGCATGACAAATAATGTTGATTAAAATAATAACAGAATGAAGTTAAAAACAGAGTACATATTATATTACACACAACATAATACAATCGGGATCAACAGTTATTTCTTAATAGCTGTCAATTCAGGCATCCCAACACATTTCTCTCCCTTTCTCAAACTCCTTATTCACTAACGAGCTCCACTGTTACGCTTGACTATTGCAACCCAGAGGAAACAGACAGAAGTGGTGTGGTACTGCAACCTAGTGGTCAGCATGGAAAACACATCAACTGTGTTCTAACCATGGAGCCAGCCTGCTGAAAACCTCCATGCCTTGCCCCAATTTAAATTTAAATTTTAATTGAACCTGTATTTAAATAGGCAAGTCAGTTAAGAACAAATTCTTATTTACAATGACGGCCTACCAAAAGGCCTCCTGCGGGGACAGGGGCCTGAGATTAAAAATAATACAAATAAATACAATATAAATATTGGACAAAATACACATCACAACAAGTGAGACAACACAACACTACATAAAGAGAGACCTAAGACAACATAGCATGGAGGCAACACAACACTACATAAAGAGAGACCTAAGACAACATAGCATGGAGGCAACACAACACTACATAAAGAGAGACCTAAGACAACATAGCATGGCAGCAACACATGACAACACAGCATGGAGGCAACACAACATGGAAGCAACACAAGATGGTAGCAACATAACAAGAACATGGTAGCAACACAACATGGTAGCAGCACAAAACATGGTACAAACATTATTGGGCACAAACAACAGCACAAAGGGCAAGAAGGTAGAGACAATAATACATCATGCAAAGCAGCCACAACTGTCAGTAAGAGTGTCCATGATTGAGTCTTTGAATGACGAGATTGAGATAAAACTGTCCAGTTTGTGTGTTTGTTGCAGCTCGAGCCAGTCGCTAGCTGCAGCGAACTGAAAAGACGAGCGACCCAGGGATGTGTGTGCTTTGGGGACCTTTAACAAAATGTGACTGGCAGAACGGGTGTTGTATGTGGAGGATGAGGGCTGCAGTAGATATCTCAGATAGGGGGGAGTGAGGCCTAAGAGGGTTTTATAAATAAGCATCAACCAGTGGGTCTTGCGACAGGTATACAGAGATGACCAGTTTACAGAGGATTATAGAGTGCAGTGATGATATAAGGAGCATTGGTGGCAAATTTGATGGCCGAATGGTAAAGAACATCTAGCCCCTCGAGAGCACCCTCACCTGCCTATCTATAAATGATGTCTTCGTAATCTAGCATGGGTAGGATGGTCATCTGTAGTACTATTACACTCAACTGAACGACTTGATTAGTTTAGTGTTAGCTAGCTACATAGCTGTCTTTGTATCCAATATAATTGTGTAGTTTAGAGTGTGTAGTCTTGGAGTGATTATCTTAATTTACCGAGGTTAGCTAGCCAGCTATTTGTCGTCCTTAACGTAGGAGACTCTGCTAGCTAGCCAACAGCTAACAGCTAACAGCTAGCCAACGTCTACTGAATTGAACTCAACAACCCGGTCGCACTCACAGGTAGTATCACATTTTCATTTCATTTCATTACAGTACAACGGTTTGATTTGATCGTAGCTAGCTACATAGCTAGCTACATAGCCGTCTTTGTATCAAAGATAATTGTGTAGTCTAGAGCGATTTTCTAGGTTAGCTAGCCAGCTATTGTCGTTCTTTTAACGCAACGTAACGTAAACAACACTGCTAGCTAGCCAGCTAGCCCCCGAATAGCAGCACTGCAGAAACTATTACACTCAACGGAACGACTTGATTAGTGTAGTGTCAACAACGCAGCTACTGCCAGCTAGCCTACTTCAGCAGTATGTATCATTTTAATCATTTTAGTCAATAAGATTCTTGCTACGTAAGCTTAACTTTCTGAACATTCGAGACGTGTAGTCCACTTGTCATTCCAATCTCCTTTGCATTAGCGTAGCCTCTTCTGGAGCCTGTCAACTATGTGTCTGTCTATCCCTGTTCTCTCCTCTCTGCACAGACCATACAAACGCTCCACACCGCGTGGCCACGGCCACCCTAATCTGGTGGTCCCAGCGCGCACGACCCACGTGGAGTTCCAGGTCTCCGGTAGCCTCTGGAACTGCCGATCTGCGGCCAACAAGGCAGAGTTCATCTCAGCCTATGCCTCCCTCCAGTCCCTCGACTTCTTGGCACTGACGGAAACATGGATCACCACAGACAACACTGCTACTCCTACTGCTCTCTCTTCGTCCGCCCACGTGTTCTCGCACACCCCGAGAGCTTCTGGTCAGCGGGGTGGTGGCACCGGGATCCTCATCTCTCCCAAGTGGTCATTCTCTCTTTCTCCCCTCACCCATCTGTCTATCGCCTCCTTTGAATTCCATGCTGTCACAGTTACCAGCCCTTTCAAGCTTAACATCCTTATCATTTATCGCCCTCCAGGTTCCCTCGGAGAGTTCATCAATGAGCTTGATACCTTGATAAGCTCCTTTCCTGAGGACGGCTAACCTCTCACAGTGCTGGGCGACTTTAACCTCCCCACGTCTACCTTTGACTCATTCCTCTCTGCCTCCTTCTTTCCACTCCTCTCCTCTTTGACCTCACCCTCTCACCTTCCCCCCTACTCACAAGGCAGGCAATACGCTCGACCTCATCTTTACTAGATGCTGTTCTTCCACTAACCTCATTGCAACTCCCTCCAAGTCTCCGACCACTACCTTGTATCCTTTTCCCTCTCGCTGTCATCTAACACCTCCCACACTGCCCCTACTCGGATGGTATCGCGCCGTCCCAACCTTCGCTCTCTCTCCCCCGCTACTCTCTCCTCTTCCATCCTATAATCTCTTCCCTCTGCTCATACCTTCTCCAACCTATCTCCTGATTCTGCCTCCTCAACCCTCCTCTCCTCCCTTTCTGTATCCTTTGACTCTCTATGTCCCCTATCCTCCAGGCCGGCGCGGTCCTCCCCTCCCGCCCCGTGGCTCGACGACTCATTGCGAGCTCACAGAATAGGGCTCCGGGCAGCTGAGCGGAAATGGAGGAGAACTCGCCTCCCTGCGGACCTGGCATCCTTTCACTCCCTCCTCTCTACATTTTCCTCCTCTGTCTCTGCTGCTAAAGCCATTTTCTACCACTCTAAATTCCAAGCATCTGCCTCTAACCCTAGGAAGCTCTTTGCCACCTTCTCCTCACTCCTGAATCCTCCTCCCCCTCCCCCTCCTCCCTCTCTGCAGATGACTTCGTCAACCATTTTGAAAAGAAGGTCGACGACATCCGATCCTCGTTTGCTAAGTCAAACGGCACCGCTGGTTCTGCTCACACTGCCCTACCCTGTGCTCTGACCTCTTTCTCCCCTCTCTCTCCAGATGAAATCTCGCGTCTTGTGACGGCCGGCCGCCCAACAACCTGCCCGCTTGACCCTATCCCCTCCTCTCTTCTCCAGACCATTTCCGGAGACCTTCTCCCTTACCTCACTCATCAACTCATCCCTGACCGCTGGCTACGTCCCTTCCGTCCTCAAGAGAGCGAGAGTTGCACCCCTTCTGAAAAAACCTACACTCAATCCCTCCGATGTCAACAACTACAGACCAGTATCCCTTCTTTCTTTTCTCTCCAAAACTCTTGAACGTGCCGTCCTTGGCCAGCTCTCCCGCTATCTCTCTCTGAATGACCTTCTTGATCCAAATCAGTCAGGTTTCAAGACTAGTCATTCAACTGAGACTGCTCTTCTCTGTATCACGGAGGCGCTCCGCACCGCTAAAGCTAACTCTCTCTCCTCTGCTCTCATCCTTCTAGACCTATCGGCTGCCTTCGATACTGTGAACCATCAGATCCTCCTCTCCACCCTCTCCGAGTTGGGCATCTCCGGCGCGGCCCACGCTTGGATTGCGTCCTACCTGACAGGTCGCTCCTACCAGGTGGCGTGGCGAGAATCTGTCTCCTCACCACGCGCTCTCACCACTGGTGTCCCCCAGGGCTCTGTTCTAGGCCCTCTCCTATTCTCGCTATACACCAAGTCACTTGGCTCTGTCATAACCTCACATGGTCTCTCCTATCATTGCTATGCAGACGACACACAATTAATCTTCTCCTTTCCCCCTTCTGATGACCAGGTGGCGAATCGCATCTCTGCATGTCTGGCAGACATATCAGTGTGGATGACGGATCACCACCTCAAGCTGAACCTCGGCAAGACGGAGCTGCTCTTCCTCCCGGGAAGGACTGCCCGTTCCATGATCTCGCCATCACGGTTGACAACTCCATTGTGTCCTCCTCCCAGAGCGCTAAGAACCTTGGCGTGATCCTGGACAACACCCTGTCGTTCTCAACTAACATCAAGGCGGTGGCCCGTTCCTGTAGGTTCATGCTCTACAACATCCGCAGAGTACGACCCTGCCTCACACAGGAAGCGGCGCAGGTCCTAATCCAGGCACTTGTCATCTCCCGTCTGGACTACTGCAACTCGCTGTTGGCTGGGCTCCCTGCCTGTGCCATTAAACCCCTACAACTCATCCAGAACGCCGCAGCCCGTCTGGTGTTCAACCTTCCCAAGTTCTCTCACGTCACCCCGCTCCTCCGCTCTCTCCACTGGCTTCCAGTTGAAGCTCGCACCTGCTACAAGACCACGGTGCTTGCCTACGGAGCTGTGAGGGGAACGGCACCTCAGTACCTCCAGGCTCTGATCAGGCCCTACACCCAAACAAGGGCACTGCGTTCATCCACCTCTGGCCTGCTCGCCTCCCTACCACTGAGGAAGTACAGTTCCCGCTCAGCCCAGTCAAAACTGTTCGCTGCTCTGGCCCCCCAATGGTGGAACAAACTCCCTCACGACGCCAGGACAGCGGAGTCAATCACCACCTTCCGGAGACACCTGAAACCCCACCTCTTTAAGGAATACCTAGGATAGGATAAGTAATCCTTCTCACCCCCCTTTAAGATTTAGATGCACTATTGTAAAGTGACTATTCTACTGGATGCCATAAGGTGAATGCACCAATTTGTAAGTCGCTCTGGATAAGAGCGTCTGCTAAATGACTTAAATGTAAAATGTATCTGAATCAGGGTTAGTTTGGCAGCTGGGGTGAAAGAGGACCGATTACGATAGAGGGAACTAAGTCTAGATTTAACTTTAGTCTGCAGCTTTGATATGTGCTGAGAGAAGGACAGTGTACCATCTAGCCATACTCCCAAGTATTTGTCCAGACTACCTCTAAACCCTCAGAGGTAGTAATCACACCTGTGGGAAGAGGGGCATTCTTCTTACCAAACCACATGGCCTTTGTTTTGGAGGTGTTCAGAACAAGGTTAAGGGTAGAGAAAGCTTGTTGGACACTAAGAAAGCTTTGTTGTAGAGCATTTAACACAAAATCCGGGGATGGGCCAGCTGAGTATAAGACTGTATCATTTTGCATTTAAATGGATGAGAGAGCTTCCTACTGCCTGAGCTATGTTGTTGATGTAAATTGATAAGAGTGTGTGACGTAGGATCGAGACTTGGGGTACTCCCTTGGTGACAGGCAGTGGCTGAGACAGCAGATTTTCTGACTTTATACACTGCACTCTTTGTGAGAGGTAGTTAGCAAACCAGCCCAAAGACCCCTCAGAGACACCAATACTCCTTAGCCGGCCCACAAGAATGGAATGGTCTACCGTATCAAAAGCTTTGGCCAAGTCAATAAAAATAGCAGCGAAATATTGCTTAGAATCAAGGGCAATGGTGACATCATTGGGGACATTTAAGGTTGCAGTGACACATCCATAACCTGAGCGGAAACCATATTGCATACCTGAGAGAATACTACAGACATCTAGAAAGCAAGTCAGTTGATTATTGACAAGTTCTTCCGACACTTTTGATAAACAGGGCAAAATAGAAATAGGCCTATAACAGCTAGGATCAGCTTGATCTCCCCTTTAAATAAAGGATGAACCGTGGCTGCCTTCCAAGCAATGGGAACCTCCCCAGAAAGGAGAGACGGGTTAAAAAGGTCAGAGATAGGCTTGGAGATGATATGGGCAGCAACCTTAAAGAAGAATGGGTCTAAACCATCTGAACCAGATGTTTTTTGGGGTCAAGTTTCAGGAGCTCCTTTAGTACCTCAGACTCAGTGACTGCCTGCAGGGAGAAACTATGTGGCGGGGCAGGGGAAAAAGAGGGAGAAGAGGAGCATCATGGATAGTCGCATTAGAAGGTGTGGGAGATGAGGAAATGTTGGACGGGCAAGGAGGCATGGCTGAGTCAAATAGGAATCCTGACTTAATTAAGTGGTGATTTAAGAGCTCAGCCATCCTGTCAGTAACAACAACATCATCAACATTAAGGGACATGGGCAGCTGTGGAGGAGAATGATTTATTCTCCAGGTCTTTAACAGTTTTCCAGATCTTCTTGGGGTTAGACCCACAGAGAGAGAACTGCTCCTTAAAGTAACTAACTTTGGCATTCCGGGTAGCCCAAGTACACTTATTTGTCATTTGCCTGAACGAGAGCCAGTCAGCCTGAGTAAGCGTGTGCCAAATGCCAATTCTTGAGGTGGAGTAACTCTGCCAGATCACGGTCGAACCAGGGGCTGAACCTGTTTTTAATTCCCATTTTCTTTACGGGGGCGTGTTTGTTATCAAAAAAGAAGGTCCAAGCATCTTCGACAGAGCTGATTCTATACCATGTTACAGAGGCCAGTTCATGAAGGAAGTCTTGCTCATTAAAGTTTTCTAGCAAGCATCTATGACAAATCAGGACAGGTCGTTTCACTGAGCAGCCATTACGAACACAGGCTGCAAAACAGTGATCACTCAGGTCATTACAGAAAACACCAGACTGATACCCATCAGGATTATTTGTGAGGATAACATTGAGGAGAGTAGCCTTTTCTGGGTGTTTAAAGTTTAATGATTAAAACCAGCAAATCAAATCGTTTCGGGACAGACGTGGTGGAGACCACCAAGCACTGAAGATGTTCCTTGGTAAAGATTGCCACTCCCCTTTGGAAGATCTGCCGAAAAAGCTTATAACCAGAAAGGTTAGTATTCAGTATTCAAAACACTCTTCCTTAACCCCGTGTTAGTAATGACCAACACATCTGGATTGGAGATGTGAACCCACGCTTTCATTTTAGGTAATAAGCTTCTAGAGTTAACGTGCAGAAAACACAGGCTTTTACGAGAGCAGATATCCGTGAAACAGATATCGGAGCACAAATCAGAATTGGGGCCTGAAACAGTAGATGGGCCAGGGTGTACATGCACATTTCCAGATATCATCAATAGTTATACAATCAAGGCACGGCAGAGGACAGGGAGAGGCTCTGCAGTGCTGATTTATGACATCAATGTGCATTAGATGGCAACAAGACATATTATACAGCAAATTCATCAGGTGACATGAATACAAAGCCAGCGAGAGGGGGTTAGAATAGGATGGGAGGCCAAAAGACTGTGTAACCAATAGAGAGTCAGAGTCCCGAGTGTGGGTACAAGCATAGTCTGTCCCACGGTTGGGTAAAGAAAGTTTGTAGTCAACAAAGTATGCAGGAGTCATGAGTCAAAAAGCAAAATAGCAAAATGGACAAGAAAATAATAAAATATATAACGACTTGGGTTTAGCCATTGTAAGTTCAGAGCCACTCGCCCCAACAGTGCGTGAGTGCTGGAGGTGAGCGAAAGCTCGGGAGAGAGGGGGGAGTGGGGTGGGGGTACCTGTACCAGACAGGGGGAGAGGGGGGAGTGTGGTGGGGGTACCTGTCCCAGGCAGGGGGAGACAGGCCAGGGCAGACGGTGAACAGATCTCCAGGTGGAATCCAAGCAGCAGTGCAGCAGGCAACAGGAATAGGTGTCACACCCACTTGGGAGAAACTTTTATTTCTGGAGGCAGATTTCTTGTAGAAAATCCCAGTGATCTCACTGGTCTCTGAACAGCAGGAGGTGGCTTCAGAGGATGCTTCAAAGACTCCTGCAACTTGTTGGGCCCAAAGGCCTCGACACCTTTGCCTTCACACCTTAGTGCTAATTGAAGTTATATCTGGTCTGTCCTAGCAAGCCTGGGAGCCTTAACTCAGCTATCAGTACCCATAAAATAAAATATATCACTGTAATGTACTTTCTTTTTCTTCTTGGCATTCAAAATAGCATCAGACCAAACACTACTCACCCAGTTCCAGGTTGGATGGTGTCCTCAGGTCTCTGCTGTTTGTTTGCTAGAGCACCCTCTGTATAGCTTGGAAACAGGAAACCTTGGTAGCAGTAATCTATCCGGTTAATTTTGGCCATAATTAGGTTGTAGGTTTGGAGTTTTGATCTGGAGCGAAGGCCATGCTGTGGAGGGTAGCATCTATGGAGTGCCTCACGGACGCTGCGGAGACTAACCTGAGTCCTGTCTCCCCTTCTGAGGTGAGGCCTGGAGTTGTACAGCTGGGGGTCCTTGGCCCTCCACTCTGCTGCCCTCCTCCTCCCTCACCGCTACCACAACCTCTGAGATTATGTGTAGTGCCTTTGCCAGAACACTAGAGGGCGCTGGTGGGTCATCAGTTACACTTCCTGTGCCAGTTTCCGGCTCTGCATCACTGGAGTATTCCTTGCCCTTCTCGCCGTGCCCAGGTCTCCGGAGGGTCCTCCGATTCGTGCTGCGTCGTGATTGGTTGCAGTGCAGAGTGCGCCTGCGTTGCCATTGGCTCAGGGATTGTTGGGCCTCGGTGCTGAGCTGGCGCGTGGCGAGACGAGGGCAGAAGCTGCTGATGTAGAAGAGAGAGGCGTACAGGGACGTCAAGTAGTAACCTCCTGCAAAATAGAGAGACAGACACAGAGGTAGAGAGAGAGAGAGAAACAGTGATCGAAAGAGGGTTACTACTGTATAAGGTGGGTCCGTGTACACATGAGTGTCCGTGTACACATACAGTATCAGTCAAAAGTTTGGACACACCTTGTCATTCAAGGGCTTTTTTATTTTTTTAAACTATTTTCTACATTATAGAATAATAGTGAAGACATCAAAACTATGAAATAACATATATGGAATCATGTAGTAACCAAAAAAGTGATCAAATCTCATAATTGAGAATCTTCAAAGTAGACACCCTTTGCTTTGATGACAGCTTTGCACACTCTAGGCATTCTCTCAACCAGTTTCATGAGGTAGTCACCTGGAATGCACTTCAATTAACAGTTGTACCTTGTTAAAAGTTCATTTGTGGAATTTATTACCTTCTTAATGAGCTTGAGCCAATCAGTTGTGTTGTAGGGGTTGTAAGGTAGGGGTGGTATACAGAAGACGGCCCTATTTGGTAAAAGACCATGACCATATTATGGCAAGAACAGCTCAAGTAAGCAAAGAGAAATGACAGTCCATCATTACTTTAAAACATGAAGGTCAGTCAATCCGGAAAATGTCAAGAAGTTTCAAAGTTTCTTCAAGTGCGGTCGCAAAAACCATCAAGCGCTATGATGAAACTGGCTCTCCTGAGGACCGTCACAGGAAAGGAAGACCCAGAGTCACTCTGCTGCAGAGGACAAGTTCATTATAGTTACCAGCCTCAGAAATTGCAGCCCAATTAAATGCTTCACAGAGTTCAAGTAACAGACACAACTCAACATCAACTGCTCAGAAGAGACTGCGTGAAACAGGCCTTCATGGTTGAATTGCTGCAAAGGTACCACTACTAAAGGACACCAATAATAAGAAGAGACTGGCTTGGGCCAAGAAACACAAGTAATGGACATTAGACCGGTGGAAATCTGTCCTTAGGTCTGATGAGTCCAAATGTGACATTTTTGGTTCTAAACGCTGTGTCTTTGTGAGATGCAGAGTAAGTGAACAGATGACCTCTGCATGTGTGGGTTCCACCATGAAGCATGGAGGAGGAGGTGTGATGGTGCTTTGCTGGTGACACTGTATGTGATTTATTTAGAATTCAAGGCACACTTAACCAGCATGGCTACCACAGCATTCTGCAGCGTTACGCCATCCCATCTGGTTTGCACTTAGTGGGACCATCATTTGTTTCTCAACAGGACAATTGTCCAACTCACCCCCAGGCTGTGTAAGGGCTATTTGACCAAGAAGGAGAGTGATGGAGTGCTGCATCAGATGACCTGGCCTCCGCAATCACACGACCTCAACCCAATTGAGATGGTTTTGGGTGAGTTGGACCGCAGACGGAAGGAAAAGCAGCCAACAAGTTCTCAGCATATGTGGGAACTCCTTCAAGACTGTTGGAAAGGCATTCCAGGTGAAGCTGGTTGAGAGAATGCCAAGTGTGTGCAAAGCTGTCACCAAGGCAAAGGGTAGCTACTTTGAAGAATCTAAAATCTAAAATATATTTTGATTTGTTTAACACTTTTTTGGTTACTACATGATTCCATATGTGTTATTTATTCCATAGTTTTAATGTCTTCACTATTATTCGACAATGTAGAAAATAGTTAAAATAAAGAAAAACCCTTGAATGAGTAGGTGTGTCCAAACTTTTCACAGGTGCTGTACATGTTTCTGTGGGTCTGCGTGATACGTTTGTATAATTTGTACCCTCTCCCTGCAGCTGTGTGGGGTCCAGTAGCTCCATCATGTAGTCAGTGTCCAGCTGCAGAGTGACCACATCACCACGCAGAAGCACCCAGGTCAGACAGGGCAAGAAGTCATCAGCCCCATACACCACACCTGAGACAGATGTGAGGAGGGAGTCAAAGGTCAAAGAACTCCAAACATTATCCTTAATAGAGTGTATGGTGAGTTTCACCATACCTAAAGAAAGAGAGAGACATACACTAACCCTAACCAACCCCATTTACTCCACATACTGAGGCTGAGGAGCACCACCCACCTGGGTTGGCATTGGCCGTCATGCTGTGGTAGATGGTCTTGCAGACCTTGAGCAGGATATGGACCTTCCTGCTGGGGGAGTAGGACTGGTGCATGGCTGACCACCTCTGCTGGATCTTCTCTAGGGTGACAGGGTCAGGGACCCCCGCCCCAGGCGTCCCTTCCAGCTCCTCCACCCCCCGGCCCTCCAGGAGCCGCTGGTTCTCCCTCAGCTTCCGCAGGCTACCGTCGTGGTCCCGACAGCTCTGGAGGCAGGTGTACAGGTGGGTGTTCACAGGCTTTAGGGCCACCTTATGTAGGGAGTGCTCCAGTATGGCATCTAATGTGGATAGAGGACAGAGAGAAGGAGAAAATGGATGATAAGGAGAGACTGAGGTGTTAGAAACCAACTCTGGAATATTATGTAGTTGAGTATTCGTCCGTCTTGGCTTTGTGGTGGATAGTGAACTAAAGCAGTTTTGTTTTGTATAATAGTAGTGATATTCTGTTTTCTAACACTCACCCAGCTCCCAGTCTGTTGTGTCGGCCATACTGTCTATGAAGATGTGTATCTCAGGACAGTCCAGCAGCGTCTCTCTCAGGGCAGTGAGAGCCGTACGCACCTCCTGAAGCAGGTCCGCACCTGTCATGTCAGGGATAAACCCAGCCCCCAGGGTCATCTCAACGAATCCCATCACTGCCTTGGAAAACACTCCGTCCCTCCGCTTGCTGAGCTCCTGCACCCGCTTGGTCAGCCTCTTCTGTGAACGCCCCAGCCCACCAATGGCGAGGCCAACAACCGAGAGGCGGTGCATCACCTTGTCGGCCAACCGATGCGAGGGGTGGGGGGAGTGGGAGGGATTAGTGACCGACTCCGGCTCCTCCTGGACGCTGTTGATTGACAGCGAGTCTAGCTCCGGGGAGGGTGGGTGGAGGAGGGAGAGGGATGGTGGTTGGGAAAGCCATACATTGTCCTCAATCCAGGACACCCTCTGAGGCGACTGAGGGGCAGGGCTGAACAGGGGCTTGGGGTCTGAGGGGGGCATGGTAGTGCGGTCCTGGCTCCCTGTTCTGTGGAGTGACTCAATGGAAGCATCCCTACTGGGGCTCCTCAAAACCACCCCCTCTTTAGGGGTGGGGGGAGACGGGGCAGCCTGGACTACAGGAGACCCTATAGACAAGATTAAACATTTGGAAAGTTTTCAGACCCCTTCATTTTTCCAAATTTTGTTAAGTTAGCCTTATTCTAAAATGGATCAAATATCTTTTTTCCCTCAATCTACACAAAATACCCCATTATGACAAAGCGAAATACATTTTTGCAAATGTATATGAATATCAAAAATATATATTTACATAAGTATTCACACCCTTTGCTATGATATTTGAAATTGAGCTCAAGTGCATCCTGTTTCCATTGATCATCCTTGAGATGTTTCTACAACTTGATTGGAGTCCACCTGTGGAAAATTCTATTGATTGGACATGATTTGGAAAGGCACACACCTGTCTATATAAGGTCCCACAGTTGACAGTGCATGTTAAAGCAAAGGACTTGTTCATAGAGCTCAGAGACAGGATTGTGTCAAGGCACAGATCTGGGGAAGGGTATCCCAAAAAATTCTGCAGCACTGAAGATCCCCAAGAACGCAATGGCCTCCTTCATACTTAAATTGAAGAAGTTTGGGACCACCAAGACTCTTCCTCAAGCTGGCCGCCCGCCAAACTGAGCATTTGGGGGAGAAGGGCCTTGGTCAGGGAGGTGACCAACAACCCGATGGTCACTCTGACAGAGCTCCAGAGTTCCTCTGTGGAGATAGGAGAACCTTCCAGAAAGACAACCATGCAGCACTCCTCCAATTAGGCCTTTATGGAAGAGTGGCCAGACGGAAGCCACTCCTCAGTAAAAGGCACATGACAGCCGCTTGGAGTTTGCTAAAAGGCACCTAAAGGACTCTCAGACCATGAGAAACAAGATTCTCTAGCCTGATGAAACCAAGATTGAACTCTTTGGCCTGAATGCCAAGCGTCACTGTAGGGCACCATCCTTTCAGTGAAGCATGGTGGTGGCAGCATCATGCTGTGGGGATATTTGTCAGTGGTAGAGACTGAGAGACTAGTCAGGATTGAGGCAAAGATGAACAGAGCAAAGTACAGCGAGATCCTTGATGAAAACCTACTCCAGAGCACTCAGGACCTCAGACTGGGGCGAAGGTTCACTTTCCAACATGACAACAACCCTATGCACACAGCCAAGACAACGCAGGAGTGGCTTTGGGACAAGTCTCTGAATGTCCTTCAGTGGCCCAGCCAGAGCCGGACTTAAACCCAATCAAACATCTCTGGAGAGACGTGAAAATTGCTGTGCAGCGACGTTCCCCATATAATCTGACAGAGCTTGAGAGGATCTGCAGAGAAGAATGGGAGACACTCCCCAAATACATGTGTGCCATGCTTGTAGCATCATACCCAAGAAGACTCGGCTGTAATCACTGCCACAGGTGCTTCAACAATGTACTCAGTGTACTCAAAGGGTCTGAATACTTATGTAAATGTGATATCAGTTTTATTTCTTTAAAAAATAAAATAATGTTTTTGCTTTGTCACTATGGGGTATTGTGTGTAGATTGATGAGGGAATTTAATACATTTTAGAACAAGGCTGTAAAGTAACAAAATGTGGAAAAAGTCAAGGGGTCTGAATACTTTCCGAATGCGCTGTATCAGTTAGTCGTTGGTTGATTTTGGTTTTGGCATAATGGCTAGTGAGCTCTAAGATGCTCATTGGCTACAGAGAGAAGATTAATGAGGTGACATTTTCCCACAGACAGGATGGACATGGATAATAAAACACCTTTAAGGTCCAATGCAGTCGTTTAAAACATATATATTATTTTTTATATCAAATCATTTCAGATCTTACACTAAAAGGGCATCATCATCATTTTCACAATTTCTCAGAATTATTCCAACCTCGTAGTGAGGAAATAATGATAAAACTAAAGAAATCATGTTTTTGACCACACTGGGCCTTTAACAGCAAAAGCACTTTACCTGGATTATTAGGACTCGAGTTGCAGGGCTCCTGCTCCAATGAGATAGATCTCTTAGTAAGAAGATCCGCCCCTGGCCAAGGTATGGCACTCAGTCGTCTCTCACGCTTATAATTGGATGGCCGATTAACTCGCTGTGGGCTGGTTGGTTGATGCGTCAGCCAGTCATCGCCATGCTCATGGAGATATAGTGGGTTGATGATGGACAGAGCACCGTTGGCTGCTGTCAGCTATTGAACAGAAGACACACTTGAGAAGGAGCTTGACTGTGTATTTAAAAGACACAAGGATCTTCCCGAAAATGTTAAATTATCATTGGAGAATGATTTGAACTTGATACAATATAATGGTTACAGTATTAAAGTTTGTTTTTATCTCAATATCAAATTATTTCTGGGTAAGAAATAAATACCTTACTGTAGTGGTCAAAAATAAACAAAAATAGCTTTATAGCAAAATAATCTTTCTTAATCAATCATTTTACTAGGATTGTCTGGGAGAGGTCTGAGTGTGAGGGGAAGGGCACCAAAGTGGAGGACGGGCCTAATGGGAGAGAGGTTATTGGCAGAGAGGTTTAGAACTCTCTTTGTCATTGGTCTATTACACCTTGTACCGCCTGGTGATGTCACCAGGCAAGCCAAAACTCCACCCATGCACCCATTCATCCTGTGTATGCGAGCCAGAAACTATCAGGAAATAACACTAACCACGTTGCCTTCCACAGTTTTTATGTGAGTAAAGTCATACCGTATAAAGAAATCACGACAGCTGTGATGGTGACAGGAAGTTTCCATCAACTTTTAAAATGCAGAGATCATTTCCTCTTTCGACATTGCACAATTTTTTTGTGTCTGTAAAATAATTTATGTGAGAAATGGGGGTGAAAACACCTTTATGCGCAAATATTGATTTAATAACCATCATATTGAAGTAAACACGCGATGAGGTCCTCCCACTATGACTCTGGCTACAGATAAAATAAGTTATGATGAACTTCACAGGATGGTGAAAGTGCAGGGTGATGAGCTTGATGCTCCTTTCCAATAAATATTGAGGGTGACATGATGATCGATGCTGGACTGCCATTTGACAAATAAAAATATCCTCGCTCTTATCCATAATAATCTCATCACGGAGACTAGCACAGTATCTGTGAGCTGTTGGATATTGCGCACGGGCCAAGGCCAAAGTAGGCACATTTGCTATTTAACACAACAGTTTTTGAGGCAAAACTGTAGGGAGAGTTGAAAATGAGATGGAAGCACATTAAACATATTCTGTACATGAAAACTCATCATGATTTATATTCACAACAAGTCAGTTTGGTGGAAACAAACCACTGGTGAGAAAATGCACATATTTTCTTTAACGCTGATTCTAGAACATTTACTAATTGGATGGAAACCTAGCTACTGATATAATTTCCTCACACTTTTACAGTGATAGCTTCTTCAGCTGTTGTTACAATATGATATCAAAACACAAGAAAAACATACTTTTGACTGCACTGGGCCTTTAAAACCTATATAGATTTGAAAAATGACATACAGCATTCAAATATAAGATACAACTCTTCAAATGAAGAGCAATAGGAGCTGTGAAGTCAGTCTGAACTGAGGTACACCTCTACTCAATTATAATTCTGAGAGGGACATTTGACTGAGATATTGTTACAAAGCAACAGGAACACCCAGAGCAGACTTCTGCTCAACGTGAACCACATGTCAAACCATGGCAACACATCCGCTGGAATGGGTCTCTAACGAGATGTCATGTTAAAGCACATTGCAACACAGTGAATACACTATATATATACAAAAGTATGTGGACACTCCTTCAGATTAGTGGTTTCGGCTATTTCAGCCACAAAAATCGAGCACATAACCCTAACCCAATCTCCAAAGACAAACATTGGCAGTAGAATGGCCTTACAGGAGAGCTCAGCGACTTTCAACAGTAGGTAGCCTAGTGGTTGGAACATTTGGCCAGTAACCGAAAGGTTGCTAGATTGAATCCCAGAGCTGACAAGGTAAAAAATCTGTTGTTCTGCCCTTTAACAAGAAAGCACACAGCTTGAAATAATAATTTGTACATGTTTGTTCATGTTTTGAAAATAACTTTTGAGTTATCAGATTTGATTTGTTTTATTCATTCACTGTTATTCACTGTTCCTAGGCCATCATTGTAAATAAGAATTTGTTCTTAACTGACTTGCCTAATTAAATAAAGGTAAAAAAAATACATTTTAAAAAATGTGTTTTTTAGGATGCCACCTTTCCAACAATTCAGTTTGTAAAATTTCTGACCTGCTAGAACTGCCCCAGTCAACTGTAAGGCCCAGTGCAGGAAATGTTATAGTGAAGTGGAAATGTCTAGGAGCATCAACGGCTCAGCCGTGAAGTGGTAGACCACACAAGCTCACCGAAGGAGACCGCAGAGCGCTGAAGCCCGTAAAAATTGTCTGTCCTCGGTTGCAAGCTTTATTACTCAGTTCTAAACGGCCTCTGGAAGCATCTTCAGCACAAGAACTGTTCGTCAGGAGCTTCATGAATTGGTTTTCCATGGCCGAGCAGCCGCACACAAGCCTAAGGTCCCCATGCGCAATGCCAAGCGTCGGCTGGAGTGGTGTAAAGCTTGCTGCCGTTGGACTCTGGAGCACTGGAAACGCGTTCTCTGGAGTGATGAATCACGCTTCACCATAGTCTGACGGACTAATCTGGGTTTGGCGGATACCAGGAGAACGCTACCTGCTCCAACACATAGTGCCAACTGTAAAATTTGGTTTGGAGGAACAAAGGTCTGGTGCTGTTTTTCATGATTCGGTCTAGGCCCCTTCCAGTTCCAGTGAAGGGCAATCTTAATGCTACAGCATACAATGACATTCTAGACGATTCTGTGCTTCCAACTTTGAGGCAACAGTTTGAGGAAGGCCCTTTCCTGTTCAAGCATGACAATGACCCTGTGAACAAAGCAAAGTCCATACAGAACTGGTTTGTCGAGATCGGTGTGGAATAACTTGACTTGCCTGCACAGAGCCCTGACCTCAACCCCATTGAACACCTGTAGGATTCATTGGAATGGCAACTGCAAGCCAGGCCTAATTGCCCAACATCAGTGCCGACCTCACTAATGCTCTTAGTGGCTGAATGGATGCAAGTCCCCGCAGCAATGTCCAATAACTAGTGGAAAGCCTTCCCAGAAGAATGGAAGCTGTTATAGCAGCAAAGGGGGACCAACTCCATATTAAAGCCCCTGATTTTGGAATGAGATGTTTGACGAGCAGGTGTCCACATACTCTTGACCATATAGTGTAGGTCCCAACCTTTATAGACATGTTATGAAGCTATGAATACAGCTGATTACCTGTATGGTGCACATGGCAGTACCAGGAGCCCTCTGAGTCATGTGATCAGGCTGGAGGTCAGAGGTGAGACACAGCCAGGACTCTACACACAAACAGATACACAAAAACAAAGGGAGGAAAGGAGGAGTGAAAGGAAGATGATAAGTGGAAGAGAGCGTGGGCGAGGAAGAGGAGAGACGACGAGGGTGAATTCAGACTTGGACCCAGCTGGGACAGACTGCTGGACTGTAGCTGATCTGTTACACTGTAGAGCCACAGAGGGATGAACAGACACACTGGAAACATGAGAAAGAGAGAGAGAGAGAGATATGGAGTGAGAGAAGCAAAAGACAGAGAGAGAGAGACAGAGAGAGAGAGAGAGATATGGAGTGAGAGAAGCAAAAGAGAGAGAGAGACAGAGAGAGAGAGATATGGAGTGAGAGAAGCAAAAGAGAGAGACAGAGAGAGATATGGAGTGAGAGAAGCAAAAGAGAGAGAGAGAGATGGAGTGAGAGAAGCAAAAGAGAGAGAGACAGAGAGAGAGAATTGAAAAAATATATGAAACATTTTTGAGAGTGAGACCTTCCATTACAAAGCCATCACCTACAGATAAATAAACCTGAAGAAGAGCCCCCTCCCTAAGCAAGCTGGTCCTGAGGCTGTGCTCATAAACGCAAACAGACCCCACAGAGCCCAAGGACAGCAACACAATTAGACCCAACCAAATCATGAGAAAACAAAAAGATTACACATTGGAAAGAATTTACAAAACAAACCAGAATGCCATTTGGCCCTAAACAGAGAGTATGAAGTGGCAGAATACCTGGCCACTGTGACAGACCCAAAATTAAGTAAATCTTTGACTATGTACAGACTCTTTGACTATGTGAGAGAAGTCACCGAAAGCATACCTGGCTCTCAAGAGAAGACAGGCTATGTGCACACTGCCCACAAAATGAGGTGGAAACTGAGCTGCACTTCCTAACCTCCTGCCAAATGTATGACCATATTAGAGACACATATTTCCCTCAGATTACACAGACCAACAAAGAGTTTGAAAACAAATCTAATTTTGATAAACTCCCATATCTACTGGGTGAAATACCAGTGTGCCACAAGAAGGTCAGCCAAGCGAAGAACAAACACCATTGTAAATACAACCTACATTTATGTTTATTTATTTTCCCTTTTGTACTTTAACTATTTGCACATCATTACAACAGTATATAAACATAATATGACATTTGAAATGTCTTTATTCTTTTGGAACTTTTGTAAGTGTAATGTTTACTGTTAATTTCTATTGTTTATTTCACTTTTGTCTATTATCTACTTCACTTGCTTTGGCAATGTAAACATATGTTTCCCATGCCAATAAAGCCCTTAAATTGAATTGAATTGAGAGAGAGAGAGAGAGAGAAAGAGAAGTTAATGAGATATATCAGATGCATAACTGATAAATACTGTAGTCAGTATATATACCGTAGGTTGTTGTAACTCACCTGCTCAGCGAGTAGAAGACCACTAACTGAGCCAGATCAGAGATGCCTAAATATGACTGAGATGGCTGATAAACTGAGAGAGTAGAAGAGAGAGATTATTAAAAGACGTAAAACAAACTAAGAACTTGATATTAACTTTACTTTTTTTTTTTTTTTTAAACAACGGGGAAGTATGAAGTATGACTGTTGAGGTTCTGGACAGGAAAACATACGTGTGTGTGTGTCCTGTCTGTATGGGGTTGTCTCTGATATGTCCACTCTCTCCTCCAGTGGACACACAGCAGGACGGGCTGGGAGGCAGAGTCCCTCAACACCAGGAAGCTCTGTGAAAGGAGAGAGAGGTGACAAGAAGCCTCATTACACTGTGTTTGGGCGTTAGGAAACAGTGATTGTGCCGAGCAGCTTCACAGAGAAGGACAAGGTGGACTTACTCATTGTTTTGTAGACCAGTCATTCAAGGCCTACAGAAGTGAGCAAGCCAGGTTAGCCTCACACCAAAGCTAACTAAGTGGCAGAGAATGTGAAAGCACAAATAACACACACACATTCATATACTCACCACAAACTCACAGTGAAATAAAGTACCAGTCAAAAGTTTGGACACACCTACTCATTGAAGGGTTTTTCTTTATTTAAAAAAAAATCATTTTCTACATTGTAGAATAACAGTGAAATAACACATACGGAATCATGTAGCAACCAAAAAAGTGTTAAACAAATTATAATATATTTAATATTTTAGATTCTTCAAAGTAGCCACCCATTCTCTCAACCAGCTTCATGAGGAATGTATTTAAATTAAGAGGTGTGTATTGTTAAAAGTTCATTTGTGGAAGGTCTTTCCTTCTGAAGCCAATCAGCTGTGTTGTGACAAGATAGGGTAAAGTCCAAGTATTTATTATGGCAAGAACAGCTCAAATAAGCAAAGAGCAAAGACAGTGCATCATCCATCAACCACTGCCACAGGAAAGGAAGACACAGAGTTACCTCTGCTGCAGAAGAGTTCATTAGAGTTACCAACCTCAGAAATTGCAGCCCAAATAAATGCTTCACAGAGTTCAAGTAACACACACATCTCAACATCAACTGTTCAGAAGTGACTGCGTGAAACAGGCCGTCATGGTTGAATTGCTGCAAAGAAACCACTACTAAAGGACACCAATAATAAGAAGAGACTGGCTTGGGCCAAGAAACACGAGCAATGGACATTAGACCGGTGGAAATCTGTCCTTAGGTCTGATGAGTCCAAATGTGAGATTTTTGGTTCTAAACGCTGTGTCTTTGTGAGCTGCAGAGTAGGAAAACGGATGATTTCCACATGTGTGGGTTCCACCGTGAAGCATGGAGGAGGAGGTGTGATAGCTTGGGTGTGCTTTGCAGGTGACACTGTCTGTGATTTATTTAGAATTCAAGGCACACTTAACCAGCATGGCTACCACGGCATTCTGCGCCGATACGCCATCCCATCTGGTTTACGCTTAGTGGGACTATCATTTGTTTTTCAACAGGACAATGACCAAACACACCTCCAGGCTGTGTAAGGGCTATTTGACCAAGAAGGAGAGTGATGGAGTGCTGCATCAGATGACATGGTCTCCACAATCACCAAACCTCAAACCAATTGAGATGGCTTGGGATGAGTTGGATCGCAGAGTGAAGTAAAAGCAGGTATTCAGCATATGTGTGAACATCTTCAAGACATTTGGAAAAACATTCCAGGTGAAACTGGTTGAGAGAATGCCAAGAGTGTGCAAAGATGTCATCAAGGCAAAGGGTGGCTACTTTGAAGAATCTCAAATATAAAATATACTTTGATTTGTTTAACACTTTTTGGTTACTACATGATTCCATATGTGTTATTTCATAGTTCTGATGTCTTCACTATTATTCTACAATGTAGAAAATAGTACAAATAAAAAATTAAACTTGAATGAGTAGGTGTGTCCAAACTTTTGACTGGTACTGTAAGTGAGCGCGCAATAAGGCTACAGAAGTGGGTTTAATGAACATTGTGTTCAGATGCCTGACTGTGATAGTGAGTCACACATTGGTATGTTCACATTGTGCCAAGAACAAACTATGGGAAGCAGCAGTTTGATGCAAGGCAAGCTATTTTAAATATCAAGTTCTCTAAATATCGATGCATATCGTCAACTAAATTTGGGGAAGAGAAATTAACTCCCTTTTTTGTCACTTCATAATTTGCAGTGCCTTCAGAAAGTATTTATACCCTTGACTTATTCCACATTTTGTTGTGTTACAGCCTGAATTCAAAATGGATGACATGTTTTTTTCCCTTTACCCAACTACACACAATACCCCATAATGACAAAGTGAAAATGTCCAAAAATGATTTTGCAACTTCACTGAAAATGAAATATAGAAGTATCTAATTTACATGAGTATTCACACCCCTGAGTCAATACTTTGTAAAAGCACCTTTGGCAGCTATTACAACTGTGTTTTTCTGGGTAAGTCTCTAAGAGCTTTCCACACTGGGATTGTGCAACATTTGCCCAATATTCTTTTCAAAATTGTTCAAGCTTTGTCAAATTGGTTGTTGATCATAGCTCGACAACCACGTTCAGGTCTTGCCAGAGATTTTCAAAAAGACTTATTAAGTCAAAACTGTAACTCACCCACTCAGGAACAATTACTGTCTTTTTGGTAAGCAACTCCAGTGTATATTTGGCCTTGTGTTTTAGGCAATTGTCCTGCTGAAAGGTAAATTAATCTCCCAGTGCCTGGTGCAAAGCAGACTGAACCAGGTTTTCCTATAGGATTTTGCCTGTGCTTAGCTCCATTCCATTTATTTTTTTATCCTGAAAAACTCCCCAGTTCATAATGATTACAAGCATACCCATAACATGATGCAGCCATCACTATGCTTGGAAATATAGAGAGTGCTACTCAGTATTGTGTTGTATTGGATTTTCCCAAAACATACTGTAACACTTTGTATCCAGGACAAAGTGAATTGCTTTGCCACATTTTGGCAGTATTATTGTAGTGCCTTGTTGCAAACAGGATGCATGTTTTAGAATATTTTTATTCTGTACAAGCTTCCTTCTTCACACTCTGTCAATTAGGTTAGTATTGTGGAGCAACTGCAATGTTGTTGATCCATCCTCAGTTTTCTTCTATCACACCCATTAAACTCTGCAATTGTTTTAAAGGGCGGCAGGGTAGCCTAGTGGTTAGAGCGTTGGACTAGTAACCGAAAGGTTGCAAGTTCGAATCCCTGAGCTGACATGGTACAAATCTGTCGTTCTGCCCCTGAACAGGCAGTTAACCCACTGTTCCTAGGCCGTCATTGAAAATAAGAATTTGTTCTTAACTGACTTGCCTAGTAAAATAAATAAAATAAATAAAAATCATGTTAAACACTATTATTGCACACAGAGTGAGTTCATGCAACTGATTATGTGGCTTGTTAAGCAAATATTTACTCCTGAATGCCTATTGACTTAATTCAGGGTTTCATTTTTAATACATTTGTAAAAATGTCGAAAAAACAATTCCACTTTGACATTATGGGCTATTGTGTGTAGGCCAGAGACAAAAGTACATCTACATTTAATACCTTTTAATTGCAGGCTGTAACACAACAACATTTAGAAAAAGTCAAGGGTTCTAAATACATTTTTGAAATATAAAGTGCTTATACCACCAATTCAACCTAAACCCTGACATACAGTAGTTCTTACAGTGTAATAGGATGCTGTATCCAGATACTGGATCACCATTGTCTCATCATACTCACTTGTCTCAGTGGCTGATCTTGTTAAAACAGGGTCTTTAAGATAGCTGGGGTTCTTTAGCAAACCAAATGTATTTTCTGCATCGATCAACTTCTACACCGCTACTCAGTCCGTTCCGCTTTCTTTCAGTCCATCTGTAACACTCTTCTCTCTTACTATTTCACACTCTCTCTTACTATTTCACACATGCAGTACTTCTGCATTCATTTCCCTTCGTGCAAAGAAAAAGGAACTACAAGAGTAACTCGACATACTGTAAGTGTCTGCATCCAAATTCACCTGTAAAATCGCAGCCTGTCCACATGCTAACCTAATGTACCAAGGTGGCCTGGATGCAGAGAGGTCAACCATGAGGTCAGACAGTAGATAGTGTCATGGGCCTACACAGTGTGTCTGTCCTAAATGACACCCATTTCCCTACATAGCGCACTACTTTTGACCAGAGCCCTATGGGTAGTAGAGCCTATGGGCCCTGGTGAAAAGTAATGCACTTATATAAGGTAATAGGGAGCCATTTTGGACGGACAGTGACCTATGTAAAGACAGAGGTCACCCTAGCTGGCCGGCCCCAGAGGGCAGCATGGGCCTCGTCTCTATCCCAGTGGCCCAGGTGTCCTGACACCGTCGCAACCTGTCCAGCAGAGTCAGGGGCCTCCATTCTCTGTCCTCACCGTGCCACTCACACCTCTAGAGATATTGACACAAAGATAGTTTGAGGCTTCATAATATGCTTTTACAGCATACAGGGGAGGTTTTCCGGACACATATTAAGTCTAGTCCCGGACTAAAAAGCATATACAATTTTAAATGCCTGTTCGTCCAGGACGACGCTTAATCTGTGTCCTGGAAACCACCAGAGAGCTCGTATAAAATAGATCTATAACCCCAGTGGGTCCCTAATAGATCCATGCGGTGGAGAAAAGATCCTCACCTGTGAGTCATTCTTCTTATCCTGATCTACAGACCACCCTCATATCATCCCAGACTAGAGAGGACACCACAGAAACATAGTGTACAAAATGTTTAGTGTGTGCCAACTGCGTACGGATTAAGATGAAATCCAATATATCAACATGAAATATATGGAAAAAAGAACCTTAAACTATTTGAAAAAGTTATTCTGGAAAAAAATAGTGATTATATCCTTCCTCAACTAACATTTAAAGGGATAGTTCACCCAAAAGTTGTTATCAGCCTAACAGAAACTACACAGATCTCTTCATGTTGTCAGCCTAACAGAAACTCCACAGATCTCTTCATGTTGTCAGCCTAACAGAAACTACACAGATCTCTTAATGTTATCAGCCTAACAGAAACTCCACAGATCTCTTCATGTTGTCAGCCTAACAGAAACTCCACAGATCTCTTCATGTTGTCAGCCTAACAGAAACTACACAGATCTCTTCATGTTGTCAGCCTAACAGAAACTCCACAGATCTCTTCATGTTATCAGCCTAACAGAAACTACACAGATCTCTTCATGTTGTCAGCCTAACAAACTACACAGATCTCTTCATGTTGTAACCTTGTGCCTACAGACCTGTCCTCTGACATTCTAACAGATTCCGTACGTCAGCAACAGTCTTTCTCTGTTCCGTCAGAAGTATATTTTGTGTCGATGCATCACCTGCCTCTACCAAACACCTTGACATTTGATGTTGCACTTCCACTTGCCCACAAGTTCTCGATTTTTCTTTCTCTCGTCCTCCTTCATCTCCCACCCCCTTCATGTGGTTAACCTTGCTAAAACATCTAACAAAGAAATTAGTCTGCTTAGCCTTTACTCCCAAGACCTGAATAATGTTCATCTCGCTCTCTGTTACCCAGAGACACATCTGAATGTTGCACTTTATAGAGCTGAAAACACAGACAAAATGGATGCAGTTAAAAGCTGCATAGGAATAAAAAGGTGGGTTTCTAAGTGCACTGTAAATGTGCAATAGTATTTTCTGTTCAACTCACGGCTACCATACATTCAACATAGAAATAAACAACCCATGCACCCCACACAGACAGCATCAGTTGTACCAATCAACATTAGTTGTACCAGCTGTGTATGAGCTCAATGCTTAATGTGCATGAAAAATACCAACTTCAGTGGGAGACCTTTGCCACGTTATTTTGTGTTTTTACTTGTTGTATCACACAGAATCTTCTAGAAAGCATGGAGTTGCATTTGGTCAACACCAGAGACGTACTGCGACATCATACCACACCAATGTGGTAACTTTAGTTGTGTCACTGCATCAGTGGATGAATCAGCCATTCATCATCTTTGTTACCCTGCCATGGCTTCTATACTTTCTCACTTCCGTCTAAATTAATCAACTAACTGACTCAACAGAGCTAGTTGGCATGCTGACAGCTCAGTGTCTGTAGGTCTCTCCCTCAGAAGGAAAAATATGCTTGTTTTAGTGTGTATTGCTATAAACTCCATCTGTGGGAACTGTCAAAAGACAGACCAATACACACAGTAGGAGTCAGGAGGTGGGTTTATATCAAACAGAGGTTGGAGAGGAGAGGGAAGTTAGTAAAGTGCAAACTAAAGGGAGAAAATCCAAAACCAGACAGTAGAGCACAGTCCTGGTTATTCTATGCAAATCTGCTTCCAGACTGAAGCCTAGTGATGGGTTGGAGCCGGCCGAACTCTCATTGGTTATTCTACCCCCCCGCCTTTCATTATGGTTCATCTCTTTAGCTCCGCCTGGTACACACAAATATGGACGGGATACATGAAAGAGAAAAAACTCAATGAAAGTCATACAAACCAATCACCTGGCCACTCTTAAGAACCTGTTCCATAGAATATGCTGTATTTACATTTGGGGATGTCTTCCAGCCCTGCAGGTCAGAGGTAAAATAGCATAATTCATCACATTATTTTAATAGAGCCACATCCTTGAAAATGACAACTAATTAGCATATCCAATGTAAATATTCATGCCAGGTTATAACACCATTTGCCATTAGGTCTGCATAGTTATAACAGCTTTTGTTAAACCATCACAGTTAGATATTCCATCCCTCCGCCAGTCAAAGTCCATCCCTCCGGCACATCAAAGTCCATGAGGTGTAGAATGCCTATCATCCCTAATACAGGATCTGCCTACTATTCTAGGAGACAGACAGAAATATATACAAGTTGAAATACAGAGGTGGATAGAGGAATAAAAGTCTCATGCAGGCTCCAGACAACTCAGGGACAGAACAAAGGACTCACGCTACCGGCTGGCTCCAGGTTAATGAGCAGTCTGGGGCCCCTGTTTTGAAACAGTGCAAAGTGACATATTCCATCACACACCAACACTGCTGTTAGTGATCCCTAAGAATCCAGGTTAACTGGACACATGTTGAAATGCAATACTAAGAAAAAGCCAGAAAGTAGTGTATCAGATAGCATTATAATCATGATCCTGGGAAAAGAGTCAAGACAGAAAAGAGGGCTCAGGGTGTTTCTGATGCAGCAAAAAGCTGAACCTGCAGGTTATAATCAAAGAACAAAATAATCTGAGGAAAGTCCTGGACTGAAAAGAAACAGGAAATCAGTACACAAGGTCATGGCTGCAATGTTTTGAACAGTATGATGGTTCAGGGCAGCCTTTATTATGGTTGTGTACACACAAATATGCACATACATGAAAAAGGCACACAAACTCAATGTAGTCTTTCAAGTCACCACCCAAACCACACTCACCATGGCCACTGAGGTGAAGGACCTCTTTGGTAGATTGCTGCACTTGCCTAGATAAATAAAGGTAAAAAAAAAAAATATTGCAACAGTATAAGGTAGTTAATACATCATTACTTCAGTCTACAAAATATGTTAATCTCTCTGTTTTCCTCTTGAATCGTTATTCCTCCTATTCAACGGCAGCTTTAAGGTCTCCTCTCCTCAGTCTCACAAAGGATTATGGGATTTACATCCCTCACGATTAATAAGATTCACACCCGTTTTAAAACGCTTAACCACGACTTGTCTATTTATTCTGTGTCTGCTTCATAAATGTCTGTATTGATCCAGATGTACAACAGGAGGCATACTTTACAAATATTTTTTATTTAAATCACCAATACAACGCATAATAATAATCCATACCATCATCATATATACATATTTTGAAGGAAATATTTCGACTGATAATTTTGGTAGCTTAAGGACGACAATGTTGCTCTACAAGTAAGTAAAACACTTGTCTGATAATTTATCATTTTTTAAATCAGTGAGGCTCTACATCACACACTAAATGGGCATCCCTCCCTGTCTGTTTGTCTGTGTGAGTGTTAGTTAAAGAATCAAAAAGGGAGTGAATAAGAGCATTTGTCACTATGCCCAACTTCGATTGTGTCTCTCCACTTCTCTAGTCAGATTTTGACATCCAGCCTCAGCCTGGGCCTTTATCCGTGTCTGGGCGTCTAGCCGTCGGTCTGTGTGGGGCTGTAGATCAGGCTGTGGTCGTACCCGACAGCAGTAACATGGCAATGAGGAAGCATCTCCTCCAGCAGGATGGCGACCAGCCCAGGGTTCTGGAGCCTGGGGAGGGAGGACACGTTCAGCCGTCGCAGACCCCTGATACACAAGAGGAAGAGAAGGGATGTTTGTATCAATTTGCGACGTTATGGAGTCCATTGACCCGTATATATACACACATATACAAATATATTTAAGACAAGTGCCATGAGGAAATGCATGGACATTTTAGTGATGCCGTCTCTTTCTCAATTAATCTTCCCATGGTTCCTTGTGTTCTCTCCTCACCTTCTTCTCAAAACGCATCCTCCAATCCATTTTAAGGACGAAGCAAGGAGATAGTCTTTTCTCGGTTCCTCACGTACTAATTGATAAAACACCTCTGTTTTTGTCATTTCCTCCCGTGTTGGTCAGTGTACCTCAGCTTCTGCAGTGCGGCCAGGCCCCCCACAGAGATTCGGGGACAGTTCGAAATGTCCAGCTCCTCCAGGGTGTCCTGGAAGATATAGAGGCGGGACAGGAACCAGTCATCCACCTCAGCGCAGCCACTCACAGAGAGAGTACGCAGCCCCCTCTGTTTCACTGAGAAAGAGACGAGAGAAAAAGGAGTTACATTTTACAGCATTGAGCAGTGGTTCCCAACCTTTTCCATTTCGGGGACCACCAAATCACCGCCGACGGTTTGAGGAACACCATCCGCAGAGTCGCAAAACTTTTTAACAAAACCCTGGCGGTCATATTTAGAATACATTTGATCAGTGACTAACAGATTAAAGGCCTATTATTATTTTTATAACAATATGCATTGTGAAAAATTATGTAAAATAGCATTTAATACCATTAATAGTGCCAACTGTTATTTAATGTTGAAAAAAATAATTTTAAAAACCCTGCGGAAAACAGGTTGAAAACCACTGGAACAGAGTACATACATAATAATACATATCAACCACAATGCTAAGTTATCCATTAATATTTAGGAAGGGTAACTTGCAATGTGAAACAAATACAACCCCCCCCAGACATGAATAAAGTGGTATGTACCAAGGTTTTCCAGGCCTGTGTAGTTAATGAGCGTGTTGCCGACATCCACTTCCTCTATGGAGGTGTCCCGGTGGTTCATGAAGTCCCAGCTGAACTTCCCTCTTCTGTCTGATCGGAACCACTCTGACTGCCCTGCAAACCTGGAGGGTCAAATGACTAGTCATCACTAACAAGTGAATTACACAGTGATCAGCAAATACAACAACAAAAAAACTGGAAGCACATCAATATTCACCAACACGTCAAAAAGGGGGCATGCACAGGCGGTTATGGGCAGCCCAAAATGGCGGAACAGTTACCTGAATCCTCCCTTCAGGCTAAGGATGTAATAAGCAGCTGCAATGTTGTCCCCATAGTTTTGCTGGGTGTAACCATAGAAACTGTGAAGGGAAAGAGACAGTGGTTGGGCTGAGAGCAATGTTTATGGAGTTGGGACAGCCTGTTCCAATTCACTCCCTACACATTGGCCTTAGCCTATAACCCTTCATTGCATGAAGATCTAAAAGGGTCTGGATAGCATAAGCAGAGTTGGAGCGTCCACCATTTTGCTTACCAACGCCTTATAGATGGTGCATTGAAGAGTAAGGGCCAAAGGGGAGGGACTGATTTGGGACCAGATGATAACCTACACGTTCATTTTAGACCGTGGCGCGCTGATAGAAACGCATGTAGCTAGAATAAATCGGTGTGTTTTCCTGTTACACATACAAATTCTTCTGTCGTAGACCTCGGTCCTTGAACCAGGAGCTCCAGCTGAGGAGAGTCTCAATGTCATGGAAACGCTGGCTCAGGAAGAGGAGGAGCCTGGACTGTTTTGAGGGCGGAGCCACAGGGCTAGAGCTCCAGTAACGCGACGCGGCGGCCAAGAGGGTCACCTGCCTACAGCTTCGCCGCATCAACTGACAAGACAGATACACAGAACATGGACAGTGAGAAAGGAGAGAGGCAAATGCAAAGGAGGGGAAAATCTACTTGCCATGCTAATATGCGGTAACTATAAACCCAGGAGTTGTGAGAGGAGTGCTTTAGTTTGCACCTCCACTCTTGTCCATGTGTGATGTTGCATAGTTTGGGTTTTGACTTCATAGACCAGTTCATCACTCCTGTTCTTGGAAGGCCCCCATGTATGTGTAGACTTTTGCACTCCAACTGTTGATTTGATTAGTTAGTTAGTTACTTTTCAGCTCTCAACGGCCCACACTGCTCTTGCCCCCCACGAGTCCCAAACAGATCACTTGATCCACAAAAGTATACCACATCCACTTTACTGATAATCTAGAAAAATGTGATAGGTAGCTCCTTTTTAAAGGTCCACCACTGATTTGTCTTTTACTCTATAAAACAACATTTGAGCAGGCAGAGGTGAGGAGACAATATACCTGGAGCCATAGCTATGTGCCATGAGCCAGAGCGCCTGGTGGTGGTTGTCCTTGCTTTAACCTGCTATTTGTAATTCTGCTAAAATATGGATGCTCATGGTACTTATGTACGCATTTTATCATGTAGGTGTTGCAGAATATTTCCTGTCACAAAAAATGTTAGTATAGAAAATATTGCACTGAGACATCACTAACGTTATCGCGATCCTCTCACCGTTATGTGATCCCTCCACATTTTTTGCTATAGCGTGTATATTCTGGACGCTGAACCCAGAGATTACATACAACTTCAAAATATAGGCTACACTAATGCAAAATACCGGTTTTAATTTGTATTTATTAGCGTCAGCGACGTGAGAAGCGAAGGATATTCTTACCATCAAGGGAGCAGCCATGTTGTTGACGTCCTACGGGGAGTGGTTTGGGACAAACTTAGCGCTTTTGCGTTCTATTTACCTTGTAGATATCTCTCAAAACGCAGGGGGGCGCTCGAAGAAGTCTCACAAAATGGAAATACCCGAAAAAAAGAATGAAGCGCAACATAGGTGATTTCACCAAATTATACACTGTACAACCTTTGCATTCGAGAAGCTACTGTAATTTGACGCCAAGGTATGTCGTTTAGGCCTTTCCATAATAAATTAAGATTTATACTCCATCATCACAGTTGTTGTTTGGCAATAGCACTAGACATTGTGTGAATCTGTTTCTTCTCTACCCTTTACTGTCAATGTCGGCTAACTAGACCACAGCCAAAATAACTTGGAGAATAACAGTAGGGTAACCTATTATTAACTGTCTGAGAGCAGGTCAGTCCTTCTAGATTCATTTTAGGACCTGGAAATTGGTGGATTGGTTAATCATTTGGGGGTGCAGGACTGCGGGTGGTGTGTTGAGTGAATGATTTGATAAAGTATGCCTGGGGAATACAGGCAATATGGAGAATTGAGAGCTGTACTAACTGAAAGAGAGTGATAGAATAGCCTAAGTAAGAATGTAAAAGTGAGGCAACATCTCCCCTGTCTCATTCCAATCCATTTATTCCACAATCCCATTCTCCCAATGGCTTCTCCCTCATCTCCCATTATCTCCATTTCCACTCACGTTGCAGGTATAAGAGAAAAACAGGTCTGACAGATGTGCAGACAGCTCGATACATGGAAGAAAAACAAACATCCCCTTTGTCTCTCCTTGTCTCTTCTCCCAGGATCCACTGGGGCAGTGCCAGACCAACAGACGGCTCTCACCTGCTGTCACTGGTAACTAGCAAATAAGTTTAGCCTCGCTGATGATTTACTCCAGTCCTAATATTTATTTTTTCTATATATATATATATATATCTATCTATCCTGGAAGAAGCTAGTTAGCTTACAAAGAATAACAACAAAAAATATCTAGTTAACAGAAGAAAGGAAGACAAAATAAGGACAAAAGAAGGACAGAAGAAAAAGGAAAAGAAAGAGGACAACAAAGTGAAACAGTCAGCACTTCTATTGCAACTTCGTATTTCGTCGTCCTAACGTAGTCTACACTGCTATCTGCCCAGCAGCTAGCCAGCTAGCAAACGTCCACCGTCTACCGAATAGCAGCACTGTAGAAACTATTACACTCAACTGAACGACTTGATTAGTGTAGTGTTAGCTAGCTACATAGTTGTCTTTGCTGTCTTCGTATCCAAGATAATTGTGTAGTTTAGAGCGTGTAGTCTTAGAGTGATTATCTTAATTTACCGAGGTTAGCTAGCCAGCTATTTGTCGTCCTTAACGTAGGAGACACTGCTAGCTAGCCAACAGCTAGCCAACGTCTACTGAATAGAACTTCCGCACTCAACAACCCGGTCGCATTCCGCTTCGCTCCACAGGTAGTATCACATTTTCATTTCATTTCATTACAGCACAACAGTTTGATTTGTTTGATTGTAGCTAGCTACATAGCTAGCTACATAGCCGTCTGTGTATCAAAGATAATTGTGTAGTCTAGAGCGATTTTCTAGGTTAGCTAGCCAGCTATTGTAGTTCTTTTAACGCAACGTAGCGTAATCAACACTGCTAGCTAGCCAGCTAGCCCCCGAATAGCAGCACTGTAGAAACTATTACACTCAACGGAACGACTTGATTAGTGTAGTGTCAACAACGCAGCCACTGCCAGCTAGCCTACAAAGTCAACAACGCAGCCACTGCCAGCTAGCCTACTTCAGCAGTACTGTATCATTTTAATCATTTTAGTCAATAAGATTCTTGCTACGTAAGCTTAACTTTCTGAACATTCGAGACGTGTAGTCCACTTGTCATTCCAATCTCCTTGCATTAGCGTAGCCTCTTCTGTAGCCTGTCAACTATGTGTCTGTCTATCCCTGTTCTCTCCTCTCTGCACAGACCATACAAACGCTCCACACCGCGTGGCCGCGCCACCCTAATCTGGTGGTCCCAGCGCGCACGACCCACGTGGAGTTCCAGGTCTCCGGTAGCCTCTGGAACTGCCGATCTGCGGCCAACAAGGCAGAGTTCATCTCAGCCTATGCCTCCCTCCAGTCCCTCGACTTCTTGGCACTGACGGAAACATGGATCACCACAGATAACACTGCTACTCCTACTGCTCTCTCTTCGTCCGCTCACGTGTTCTCGCACACCCCGAGAGCTTCTGGTCAGCGGGGTGGTGGCACCGGGATCCTCATCTCTCCCAAGTGGTCATTCTCTCTTTCTCCCCTTACCCATCTGTCTATCGCCTCCTTTGAATTTCATGCTGTCACAGTTACCAGCCCTTTCAAGCTTAACATCCTTATCATTTATCGCCCTCCAGGTCCCCTCAGAGAGTTCATCAATGAGCTTGATGCCTTGATAAGCTCCTTTCCTGAGGACGGCTCACCTCTCACAGTTCTGTGCGACTTTAACCTTCCCACGTCTACCTTTGACTCATTCCTCTCTGCCTCCTTCTTTCCACTCCTCTCCTCTTTTGACCTCACCCTCTCACCTTCCCCCCCTACTCACAAGGCAGGCAATATGCTCGACCTCATCTTTACTAGATGCTGTTCTTCCACTAACCTCATTGCAACTCCCCACCAAGTCTCCGACCACTACCTTGTATCCTTTTCCCTCTCGCTCTCATCCAACACTTCCCACACTGCCCCTACTCGGATGGTATCGCGCCGTCCCAACCTTCGCTCTCTCTCCCCCGCTACTCTCTCCTCTTCCATCCTATCATCTCTTCCCTCTGCTCAAACCTTCTCCAACCTATCTCCTGATTCTGCCTCCTCAACCCTCCTCTCCTCCCTTTCTGCATCCTTTGACTCTCTATGTCCCTATCCTCCAGGCCGGCTCGGTCCTCCCCTCCCGCTACGTGGCTCGACGACTCATTGCGAGCTCACAGAACAGGGCTCCGGGCAGCCGAGCGGGAAATGAAGGAAATCTCGCCTCCCCCTGCGGACCTGGCATCCTTTCACTCCCTCCTCTCTACATTTTCCTCCTCTGTCTCTGCTGCTAAAGCCACTTTCTACCACTCTAAATTCCAAGCATCTGCCTCTAACCCTAGGAAGCTCTTTGCCACCTTCTCCTCCCTCCTGAATCCTCCTCCCTCCTGAATCCTCCTCCCCCTCCCCCCCTCCTCCCTCTCTGCAGATGACTTCGTCAACCATTTTGAAAAGAAGGTCGACGACATCCGATCCTCGTTTGCTAAGTCAAACGACACCGCTGGTTCTGCTCACACTGCCCTACCCTGTGCTCTGACCTCTTTTCCCCCTCTCTCTCCGGATGAAATCTCGCGTCTTGTGACGGCCGGCCGCCCAACAACCTGCCCGCTTGACCCTATCCCCTCCTCTCTTCTCCAGACCATTTCCGGAGACCTTCTCCTTACCTCACCTCGCTCATCAACTCATCCCTGACCGCTGGCTACGTCCCTTCCGTCTTCAAGAGAGCGAGAGTTGCACCCCTTCTGAAAAACCTACACTCGATCCCTCCGATGTCAACAACTACAGACCAGTATCCCTTCTTTCTTTTCTCTCCAAAACTCTTGAACGTGCCGTCCTTGGCCAGCTCTCCCGCTATCTCTCTCAGAATGACCTTCTTGATCCAAATCAGTCAGGTTTCAAGACTAGTCACTCAACTGAGACTGCTCTTCTCTGTATCACGGAGGCGCTCCGCACTGCTAAAGCTAACTCTCTCTCCTCTGCTCTCATCCTTCTAGACCTATCGGCTGCCTTCGATACTGTGAACCATCAGATCCTCCTCTCCACCCTCTCCGAGTTGGGCATCTCCGGCGCGGCCCACGCTTGGATTGCGTCCTACCTGACAGGTCGCTCCTACCAGGTGGCGTGGCGAGAATCTGTCTCCTCACCACGCGCTCTCACCACTGGTGTCCCCAGGGCTCTGTTCTAGGCCCTCTCCTATTCTCGCGATACACCAAGTCACTTGGCTCTGTCATAACCTCACATGGTCTCTCCTATCATTGCTATGCAGACGACACACAATTAATCTTCTCCTTTCCCCCTTCTGATGACCAGGTGGCGAATCACATCTCTGCATGTCTGGCAGACATATCAGTGTGGATGACGGATCACCACCTCAAGCTGAACCTCGGCAAGACGGAGCTGCTCTTCCTCCCGGGGAAGGACTGCCCGTTCCATGATCTCGCCATCACGGTTGACAACTCCATTGTGTCCTCCTCCCAGAGCGCTAAGAACCTTGGCGTGATCCTGGACAACACCCTGTCGTTCTCAACTAACATCAAGGCGGTGGCCCGTTCCTGTAGGTTCATGCTCTACAACATCCGCAGAGTACGACCCTGCCTCACACAGGAAGCGGCGCAGGTCCTAATCCAGGCACTTGTCATCTCCCGTCTGGATTACTGCAACCGCTGTTGGCTGGGCTCCCTGCCTGTGCCATTAAACCCCTACAACTCATCCAGAACGCCGCAGCCCGTCTGGTGTTCAACCTTCCCAAGTTCTCTCACGTCACCCCGCTCCTCCGCTCTCTCCACTGGCTTCCAGTTGAAGCTCGCATCCGCTACAAGACCATGGTGCTTGCCTACGGAGCTGTGAGGGGAATGGCACCTCAGTACCTCCAGGCTCTGATCAGGCCCTACACCCAAACAAGGGCACTGCGTTCATCCACCTCTGGTCTGCTCGCCTCCCTACCACTGAGGAAGTACAGTTCCCGCTCAGCCCAGTCAAAACTGTTCGCTGCTCTGGCCCCCCAATGGTGGAACAAACTCCCTCACGACGCCAGGACAGCGGAGTCAATCACCACCTTCCGGAGACACCTGAAACCCCACCTCTTTAAGGAATACCTAGGATAGGATAAAGTAATCCTTCTCACCCCCCCTTCCCTTAAAATATTTAGATGCACTATTGTAAAGTGGCTGTTCCACTGGATGTCATAAGGTGAATGCACCAATTTGTAAGTCGCTCTGGATAAGAGCGTCTGCTAAATGACTTAAATGTAGATAGATAGATAGATAAAACATATGACATTATAAAATCCATGTACACAAACAACAAGTGTGCGGTTAAAATTGGCAAAAAACACACATTTCTTCACACAGGGTCGTGGGGTTAGACAGGGATGCAGCTTAAGCCCCACCCTCTTCAACATATATATCAACGAACTGGCGCGGGCACTAGAAAAGTCTGCAGCACCCGGCCTCCCCCTGCTAGAATCCGAAGTCAAATGTCTGCTGTTTGCTGATGATCTGGTGCTTCTGTCACCAACCAAGGAGGGCCTACAGCAGCACCTAGATCTTATGCACAGATTCTGTCAGACCTGGGCCCTGACAGTAAATCTCAGTAAGACCAAAATAATGGTGTTCCAAAAAGGTCGAGTCACCAGGACCACAAATACAAATTCCATCTAGACACTGTTGCCCTAGAGCACACAAAAACTATACATACCTTGGCCTAAACATCAGCGCCACAGGTAACTTCCACAAAGGTGTGAACGATCTGAGAGACAAGGCAAGAAGGGCATTCTATGCCATCAAAAGAAACATAAATTTCAACATACCAATTAGGATTTGGCTAAAAATACTTGAATCAGTCATAGAGCCCATTGCCTTTATGGTTGTGAGGTCTGGGGTCCGCTCACCAACCAAGACTTCACAAAATGGGACAAACACCAAATTGAGACTCTGCACGCAGAATTCTGCAAAAATATCCTCCGTGTACAACGTAAAACACCAAATAATGCATGCAGAGCAGAATTAGGCTGATAGCCACTAATTATCAAAATCCAGAAAAGAGCCATTAAATTCTACAACCACCTAAAAGGAAGCGATTCACAAACCTTCCATAACAAAGCCATCACAAACAGAGAGATGAACCTGGAGAAGAGTCCCTAAGCAAACTGGTCCTGGGGCTCTGTTCACAAACACAAACACACCCTACAGAGCCCCAGGACAACAGCACAATTAGACCCAACCAAATCATGAGAAAACAAAAGATAATTACTTAACACATTGGAAAGAATTAACAAAAAAACAGAGCAAACTAGAATGCTATTTGGCCCTACACAGAGAGTACACAGCGGCAGAATACCTGACCACTGTGACTGACCCAAAATTAAGGAAAGCTTTGACTATGTACAGACTCAGTGAGCATAGCCTTGCTATTGAGAAAGGCCGCCGTAGGCAGACATGGCTCTCAAGAGAAGACAGGCTATGTGCTCACTGCCCACAAAATGAGGTGGAAACTGAGCTGCACTTCCTAACCTCCTGCCCAATGTATGACCATATTAGAGAGACATATTTCCCCCAGATCACACAGATCCACAAAGAATTCGAAAACATATCCAATTTTGAAAAACTCCCATACCTACTGGGTGAAATTCCACAGTGTGCCATCACAGCAGCAAGATTTGTGACCTGTTGCCACGAGAAAAGGGCAACCAGTGAAGAACAAACACCATTGTAAATACAACCCATATTTATGCTTATTTATTTTATCTTGTGTCCTTTAATTATTTGTACATTGTGTATATATATATATATATATATATATATATATATATATATATATATATATATATAATATGACATTTGTAATGTCTTTACTGTTTTGAAACTGTTGTATGTGTAATGTTTACTGTTAATTTTTGTTGTTTTTCACTTTATATATTCACTTTGTATGTTGTCTACCTCACTTGCTTTGGCAATGTTAACACATGTTTCCCATGCCAATAAAGCCCTTGAATTGAATTGAATTGAATTGAGAGAGAGAGAGAGAGAGAGAGAGAGAGAGAGAGAGAGAGAGAGAGAGAGAGAGAGAGAGAGAGAGAGAGAGAGAGAGAGAGAGAGAGAGAGAGAGAGAGAGAGTGTCCTTCAGTACCGACTGGCCACATAGAGGGGATAGGATTCACACTGTACATGATGCAGTACACACACACAAACAATATGTCTGCGTGTTTCTCAGTGTGTTAGATGGTATTTATGCTGCTGACGCATAAATAGCCCATGATGTTGATGTGTGGAGATAGTCACTGCAACGTGTGTTGCCAAGGATACCAGGAGAAGTTCTTCAGATTTTGACCCAGTGCCAACTGTTAATGCTTTTTTTTTCTTTAATTGGTTTGGACTGTATTTTCAACTTGCGTCTATCGCCCGCCCCGTTTGCTGCAAATTATAGCCCGTTTCGGTTAATTAATAGTTAGCGTTATCCCACAGGTGATGACGCTGCCGAGGGTAGCTTCACCTTTAAAAGGCCTAAACAATGAGCAATTATCTGGTTGGCTGGGTCTCCAAAGTCCCTCTCAGCATGTCTGCTGTTACTCTGACAGTTGACTAAATAGAACCAACTCTTATCAAGTTGGTTTTGTCGTCCATAGCAGAGTTGGGGTTTATTTTGTTTTCAATTCAGTCAATTAAAAGAGTGAATAGAAATGAAATGAATGACGCGGAAATTGGCCATAGCAGACACGCACACACACCTAGTCCTATGATTGTCTTGTGCAGTTAACGGTTTCAATTTTGTACAAATAAGATGTGTCGGTATCTCATACGGAGTGCTCAGTCCCACAGTTCTGTATACTAGTGCCGTTACCTCGGCTTGGTGTCTTGCTGAACCCACGCTACTCTGGAGATTGGAGCTGACAGCTGCAATTACCACAGTGAGGCATGCAAATGATTGCACGATGCTGAGCCAGTCTACCGTTTAACTCAATGAAATGACTTCATTAACTCCACAGCTGTCTGCCACTCAAAATGGCCAACTGTAGCTTGTTGCACAAAAATAGTAAAATACTGTAGACTCCACTATAATTAAATAGTCTCCATAAGAACACTTCACGGTTGAATTTGTGAAAGGGAATGAATGACATTGCACGCCATCCAGTTTTGCAGATCTGCACACACACACACACACACACACACACACACACACACACACACACACACACACACACACACACACACACACACACCACTTAAAAACCCACCATCTGAATTCCTCTGATGTGCGGCCCTGAGTGCTGAGTGTGAACTGTAGTGAGAGCAAGGTTAGAGATACAACTCCACAGGGACAGCACAGCAGAGACACTAACTCTGTAGATACAAGTTCCCTCGAGCCCATAACTCCTCTCTGATCATCCAGGCCGTCTCTGAGCGAGACGAGATGTCAGGGATTCCCCTAGGGAACTGTTTGAAAGTAGCGTTACATAGCATAGCGCTGGATGAATAATGCATTGGCGATAAGAGGCTACTTGGTGCTGTGATATGGATATAGATTATTGTGTGATGCTACGGTTTATGGGTCTGCACGTTTAAGCGTCCGTCATGCCCGTTGTGTGTGTAAAAGGTTCAGTGACTTCTGACACCGATAAAGCTTTGTTCCAGTTGATAGTAAAGGGGATCAGAGACTGAGTGGTATCAGGTGGTTTGGTTGGTGTGGTTTCATGCTTTCAGTTTAGTTTATTTGACTTTGCTAAAACAAAGAAACAGAGCTTTTAATTGCTTAATTTACAAAAAGGCATTCTTTACATTACTGCTATTAAAGGTCCTCAATGATGTCACCATTGCACTTGATTCTAAGAAATGCTATTTTTATTCACTTGGCCAAAGCTTTTGATACGATAGACCATTCCATTCTTGTGGGCCGGCTAAGGAGTATTGGTGTCTCTGAGGGGTCTGGTCTGGTTTGCTAACTACCTCTCTCAAAGAGTGCCTGTCACCAAGGCTGTACCCCAAGGCTCGATCCTCGGCCCCACGCTCTTCTCAATTTACATCAACAACATAGCTCAGGCAGTAGGAAGCTCTCTCATACATTTATATGCAGTCTTATACTCAGCTGGCCCTTCCCCGGATTTTGTGTTAAATGCTCTACAACAAAGCTTTCTTAGTGTCCAACAAGCTTTATCTACCCTTAACCTTGTTCTGAACACCTCCAAAACAAAGGTCATGTGGTTTGGTAAGAAGAATGCCCCTCTTCCCACAGGTGTTATTACTACCTCTGAGGGTTTAGAGCTTGAGGTAGTCTGGACAAATACTTGGGAGTATGGCTAGATGGTACACTGTCCTTCTCTCAGCACATATTAAAGCTGCAGACTAAAGTTAAATCTAGACTTGGTTTCCTCTATCGTAATCACTCCTCTTTCACCCCAGCTGCCAAACTAACCCTGATTCAGATGACCATCCTACCCATGCTAGATTACGAAGACATCATTTATAGATAGGCAGGTGAGGGTGCTCTCGAGCGGCTAGATGTTCTATACCATTCGGCCATCAGATTTGCCACCAATGCTCCTTATATCATCACTGCACTCTATAATCCTCTGTAAACCGGTCATCTCTGTATACCTGTCGCAAGACCCACTGGTTGATGCTTATTTATAAAACCCTCTTAGGCCTCACTCCCCCCTATCTGAGATATCTACTGCAGCCCTCATCCTCCACATACAACACCCGTCCTGCCAGTCACATTTTGTTAAAGGTCCCCAAAGCACACACATCCCTGGGTCGCTCGTCTTTTCAGTTCAATGCAGCTAGCGACTGGAACGAGCTGCAACAAACACTCAAACTGGACAGTTTTATCTCAATCTCTTCATTCAAAGACTCAATCATGGACACTCTTACTGACAGTTGTGGCTGCTTTGTGTGATGTATTGTTGTCTCAACCTTCTTGCCCTTTGTGCTGTTGTCTGTGCCCAATGATGTTTGTACCATGTTTTGTGCTGCTACCATGTTGTGCTGCAGTCATGTTGTGTTGCTACCATGTTGTGTTGCTACCATGCTGTGTTGCTGCCACGCTATGTTGTTGCCTTAGGTCTCTCTTTATGTAGTGTTGTGCTGTCTCTCTTGTCGTGATGTGTGTTTTGTCCTATATATTTATTTCATTTATTTCTATTTTTAATCCCTGCCCCCGTCCCAGAAGGAGGCCTTTTGCCTTCTGGTAGGACGTCATTGTAAATAACAATTTGTTCTTAACTGACTTGCCTAGTTAAATAAAGGTTAAATAAATCCAAATAAAATATTCCCTTGCGTTGTATTATTCACTTCCTTTCTCACACTTCCTTTTTACACACATACACATCTTTATCTCTCTCTCTCGTACACACACACACACACACACACACACACACACACACACATCTTTATCTCTCTCTCTCTCGTACACACACACACATCTTTATCTCTCTCTCGTACACACACACACACCAAACGTGTTTATAGCCAAGTTACTGTTACTCACTGTGTATTTATTATTACTTGTGTTATTATGTGTTATTACTTTTGTATTATTTCTCAATTTTCTTTTTCTCTGCATTGTTGGAAAAGGACCTGTATGTAAGCATTTCACTGCTGTTTATGAAGCATGTGACAAGTAAAATGTGATTTGATTTGACACACATATTTAGGAAGCAATACAAATTACACTGGCTAATAAAATACTTTATGACATATTAATGTTCTATCAGGGTATGCCAGGAGTCATCGTCAATCATATATGCTGTCTTCTCCTAGCTGATAATTGTTTTTGTACGGCCAAGAGAGGACTGGCTCCTCCTATGCTTAGTGAGCAATTTCACCAATCTGATCTGTCTATTCAAAGCGTCTTAGCTAAAAACCCAATGGTTAAAGTGCATGCTTTGTTTTACGGAGTCAAATCCCATTTTCAAAGTCCCTTGGCTTTACTTATTTAAAGATATTCAAAATGCCCATTTCTAATATCTGCATTTCTACGAGGCCTATATATCACAATATGGCATTGACCTGTTATGTGAGAGCAAGTGTCATACTATGGATTATGGATTTGTTGTATAAGCCTCCAGTCTGAACTCTCATTCACCCGTCCCTTGTTATTGGGCGGCCCTGTGCTCTCTCAGGTGATAAGCTGTTTAATGACTGTCTAATTACAGTAAGGTAGCGGAAAGGTCAGGCGATTAACAGCAGCCTCGTTAGGCCATCTTGACATCCTGCTACTGTCATCCACCCAGATATTACTGTCACGGGATGCATCCCAAGTGGCACCCTGTTCCAATGTAGCGTAGTGCACTGTAAAGGCCATAAGGTGCCATTTGGGATGCAGACACACTAACAGGAAGACAGGAGGATAGTCAGTGCCCCTGGCTGCAGACTGGCTGGCCTTTCTGAGGGGCCTTTCTGAGGGGCCATGGTGGTGAGGGGACAGACTGACAGATACAGCCTTCACTCACAGTCTTATCCATAGTTGTGAAAGTCAACACATACCTCTGGTGCTCCCTGCCTTTCTCCACTCTCTATCTCTTCTCTCTCTGTTTTCTCTTCTTGTCACGATCATCGTATGAAGCGGACCAAAGCTCAGCGTGGTATGAATGCATTCCTTTTATTGAATGACGAAAAACACGACGTAAAACCGAACAAGCTAACAAAACAACAAACGAACGTTTCCGCTAATGAAACATAGTGCTAACATGCAACTAGAGATAGACAATCACCCACAAACAAACAGTGAAACCCAGGCTACCTAAGTATGATTCTCAATCAGAGACAACTAATGACACCTGCCTCTGATTGAGAACCATACTAGGCCGAAACATAGAAATCCCAAAATCATAGAAAAACAAACATAGACTGCCCACCCCAACTCACGCCATGACCATACTAAATAACGACAAAAAAAGGAAATAAAGGTCAGAACGTGACACTTCTCTTCTCTCTCTGCAGCTTATTGTCTCCCCCCTCGACTACTCATTAATTCACTCTGACACAACCATAATGTCCTTCCCTCCTTCCCGCCACCACCCTAGACAGCAGATATGTCCCCCCATCCTCCTATCTCTCTCTGTCCTCCTCTCCTCCATATCTGCTGTCAGGGGTGTACTATGTCATGTTGAAGGGTCTTGGTTGAAATGTAATCAGCTTTACACATATTTCATAGCAATTCCTAATGAGAGTGGTAGGTTGATGTCATTAAATCACCAAGGATTGGACTAGAGAGTAGCCTAGTAGCCATCTCCTCCTCCTCCACTGTGAGATATGGATACCCAGTCACAGACTGGAAATAGACTGGGGTTAGCATCATTATCTTTCTATTAGAGAGGAAAACAAAGACAATCTATTCAGATTTTCCAGAATGGGGCTAGTATCGAACCCGGGAAAGACAAGAATACATAAAACAAAAAACAAAAAATGTCTCAGAGGTCCGTCTTTGAGTACATCAGAAAGCACGTCCGTGTTTTAATTAAGCACGGCCCTCCGATGCTCCCCGTTGTTTCTGATGTGACTGACCTTCCTATTGATTTTGTAATGATGTTATCTGAAGCTGCTCTCGGCCAAAAGCACTTTAAGCTTGCTTCGCTGTATTTTCAGTATTTCTCTCGTCCTTAGAAACAACCACTATATCAAATCAAATCAAATCAAATTTATTTATATAGCCCTTTGTACATCAGCTGATATCTCAAAGTGCTGTACAGAAACCCAGCCTAAAACCCCAAACAGCAAACGATGCAGGTGTAAAAGCCTTATGCGTTTTGGTGTGTGTGTGTGTGTGTGTGTGTGTGTGTGTGTGTGTGTGTGTGTGTGTGTGTGTGTGTGTGTGTGTGTGTGTGTGTGTGTGTGTGTGTGTGTGTGTGTGTGTGCGCGTGTGTGTATATGTGAGAGATAGATACTGTTATTGAAATGTATGATCCCTCTTGAAAAATGAAAACACTCTTGTAAAATCCTCAGAGTTTTACCATAACCTAATAAAGCCAATAGACAGACGATATATTCATGAAAGATTATGGTAATGAATACTATAACTGCATATTCAGCAAAGGAAAAATGGAAAAGGCTATTTTAAGGTGAAAATGGCCGGATGTTCTGCTTCGCGTGAGTAGTCTTAGAGATAGGCACTTTAACAAAGAATGTCTATCAAATGCAACACTTGGAATTTAGTTGTCATACATCAAATTGAAGCTGACCGTTCAACTATTCAAAAAATATGGATTTGTTTAATCATTTATGAGTGGGGGGGAATTATTCTGTGCTACCGTTAATGCATAGATGCGGATTTAGTTCCTGCATTTAAAATGATACAAAATCTATGGAGAATGTAACTACAGCCATTGTGTTGAATCATGGAACGCAGTATCAGGTCTGCTTGAGTAGTGCGTTTTGACTCTGTGTGTCACATGTGCTCCCGCTTCGGCCTCTAGGTCACCAGGCTGCTCTTTATGGCTCGCACACCTGTCACCATCGTTACGCGCACCTGTCACCATCGTTACGCGCACCTGTCACCATCGTTACACGCACCTGTCACCATCGTTACGCGCACCTGTCACCATCGTTACGCGCACCTGCGCGTCATCAGACTCCCCTGGACTCCATCAGCTCCCTGATTACCTTCCCTATGTATGTCACTCCCTTTGGTTCCTTCCGCAGGCGTTGTTGTTTCTGTGTCAGTTTCATGCCTGTGCGTTTGTTCGTGTGTTCTTGTTTTGGATTATGTTACGTTTGTTTATTAAAACACTCCCTGAACTTGCTTCCCGACTCCCTCCTTACACTGTGGACCCTATTAATCTACAGTATGATTTTGGTGAATATTGTATCTCTCCCGTGGGTTGTTATGTAAACTCGTAAATCCACAATATTAAATTCCTTGCGTAAAACTTTATGGATTGAGGCTTATTTTCAATGGAAGACAATTCAACCCCCCCGGTGTGACGCACAACAACAAGAGACACAATCATCACCCATCAAACACTCTCAGATCTCCTGTTTCACAAGGACTATCACCACTGTCTTCCATAGTATTCCCTATGGCCCTAAAGACTTAGCAAGGCAGCAGAAGCGGTTCTATAAGTGAGGGGCCAGCCATAAAAGCAGAGGATCTCAGAGGATCTAAGAATTACATAAGGACTGTACAGCTCTCAGAGTTATTATGACAGAGAGTCCAGTGGTCTTTTGGGAGATAATGTAGGCCTATATTGTCTCCCCCTGTTCCTTCTGGTTATGTAAGGACTGTCTTGTTTACAATGGGTTAGAGTTGGGTGGGTTTTAGGGTCAGAGGAATACAAGATATGGAACCTGATATACAGGATGTAAACAGATCTTTTTATTAGTGTGACTAATTGTAAGATGCAAAGTGTTTAGGTGTTTTTCTATCCTTGTGTTAACTTGTAGATGTGTAGCCTATAGTATCCCAGCTCTGCTCTAAGTGGTCCGTCCCCGGCCTTCACTGCTTGTCAGCCTGATGAATCTCTGCCACGTCGATATGCAGGGTGGCGTGCGGCGCTGAGGAGAGGGCCAGACATCGCCCGTGTCATTCCACGGCAACCTTGCCAACCCATCAGTGTGTGTGAGAGTGCGCGAGGGCGCCAAGGAAGGCTGGTGTTTGGTGTGTGCCGCTAAGATCTGCTGCTTCCTATTAGGGCACGCTTCACTTCCTCTCAGCCACCCCACAGCGACGGCCTCTGTCTCTCTTTCTCTGTCTCAGCCTCTCACTTGCACTTTCTTTGTCTCTCTCTTACTTTCACGTTCTCTCTCCCTCTCCCTCTCTCTCTCTCTCTCTCTCCTGCTCAGTTTGTCTCCTCTCCTCTCTCCTCGGTCTCTTCATGACCATCTCACCGATTCTACCTTTTATCATTTCCTCTCTTCTTTGCTTGTCACCCTCAATGAAGTTCCCCTTAACGCTCTTTGTTCTCCTCACCTCTCTCTCTCTCTCTCTCTCTCTCTGAACACCCTCTATTGGTTCCTGTAGTAGTGTCCCCTCCCCTTCCTCCCTCCTTCTCCCCTGTCTTGTGGCCCACCCCTCCCTGCTTCTCAGCTTCACCCCTGAAGACAAGGCAGGAGCACTCAGGCAGAACATCCAGCTTGTTCCCAGCTCTGCAGCCCTCTAACCCTCTTCCTCTACCCCTCTCCTCCTCCTCCTTCCCTGAGTTGTCCTCTAGCCCTCTACTGCATCCTCACACTGCCCCTTTCTTGTCTCCTCTACCCCTTACCTTCTTCATCTGCTCACCCTGTTACTTTCTTCCCCCATTCCTCTCCTCCTATATCTTTAACCCTCTCTCCTCTTCGAACCGTCTTACCCGCAACCCCCTCTTCTTCTGTCCTTGTTCTCAGTCCACTAATCCTCTCCTCCTCCTCCCTCTCTCATCAGCACTAGGAAACATGCTTGTTTTCATCAGGGTACATTGTAACATTGATGGTAATGTACTTGTTTGCACATATAGTTTTTGTTTCTCTTTGATCTATGCACACATTTGATCATCCATATTAGATGCTGCCCTGCAGTGTATTGCATCATATGTATTTTTTAAGATAGATGACAGATAAACCTAAATGGGCATATTACTGGGATAGTTGTAATGATTTGCCAGCTGGTGAATGTATTGATTGTTATTGATTGTTATGAAGATGGTTTTGATCATGCCGATGATGATGATGATTACATTTGTGATGAATGACACGGTGATGGCGAGGATGATGATGATAATAATGATGATGAAGATGGCGGAGATGTTTATGATGACACTAGTCTTGATGATGATGGGTATGGCAGTGATGATGAGGATGATGATGAAGATGACAAGATGGCTGCTGATGTTCATGATGATACTAGTCTTGGTGATAATGATGATGAGGACGAAGGCCATATTGCTGATGGTGATGACACTGGCTGTCACAGTGGTCAGGAAGTGACGCTGTCCCCCGGCCATCTGTCTGCAGATTAATCCTTGCTGCGCTTAGAGATATTACTGCCAGGCTTATCGCCGTGGCAACCGGCCCTCAATCCCAATTCAGTATGGCGACATCAGAGACACACACATACACACACACTGCACACACTTTCTCTGTTGACAGTGCCGCTGCTTAGTGCAACAGACATAAAAGAGGAATGCACACACACACACACACACACAAATGCACACGCACGCTCACACCGAGGTTATAATAGTTTTGTGTTTATCTATTTTTTATTTAAGTTGACCGGAGCTAGCTGCTATCCCACTGGTGCCAATGCGAAAGCCGTAGGATTTTGCCAAATATTAAAGGTTGTCCCTAAAAAAACTCAGTAACTGTAGTACACAACAACCTCTCCCTCAATGTGATCAAGACAAAGGAGATGATTGTGGACTACAGGAAAAAGAGGACCGAGCACGGCCCCATTCTTATCGACGGGGCTGCAGTGGAGCAGGTTGAGAGCTTCAAGTTCCTTGGTGTCCACATCACCAACAAACTAACATGGTCCAAACACACCAACACAGTGAGACTGAAAAGATTTGGCATGGATCCTCAAAAGGTTCTACAGCTGCACTACAGCTGCACCATTGAGAGCATCCTGACTGGTTGCATCACTGCCTGGTATGGCAACTGCTCAGCCTCCGACTGCAAGGCATTACAGAGGGTGCGAATGGCCCAGTACATCACTGGGGCCAAGCTTCCTGCCATCCAGGACCTCTATAACAGGCATCTACATGTACATACTACCTCAACTAACCGGTGCCCCTGCACATTTACTCTGTACCGGTACCCTCATGTATATATTGTTATTTTTTACTGCTCCTCTTTAATTACTTGTTACTTCTATCTCTTATTCTTATCCATAGTTTTTGAAACTGCATCGGCGCATAAGACTTTTTTGAGCATTCTGAGCCCAAACTGACATTTTTCCAATAAATAGATTAGGAGGAAAAACAACTTAGTTGTCAAAGTGCCTGAAGCAGTCGTCTCTGCCTGCTAGTCGCTAGGCTACCCGAGAAAGCATGCTCATGGGAGAGGGGTAACGCCCACTTACCTGAACCGTGACCCTTTTTTTTTTCAATGGGAAACTGCCTTTCTGCTTCATCTCAATTCCTCCATAATCTTTGGTGATATCGAGTGATAGTGATGCACAAATTAGATTCAGTAGTTTGAAAACCCCATTGAAAACCTAGATTGAAAGTTTAGGGAAAAACACTCAAACTGAACATAATTCATGTGCTTTTTATTGATTTTAAGTTTGTTTTGGAGTCAAAGATAATAGTTTCAGTATAGTTTTAGTTTCTCCAAACGTGTTTGTTAATTATGGAAATGAATTTAGTTTGCTATGATTCGTTTTTGTTTTAGTTCCCTTATAATAACCTTGCCCCGCAAACACACACAGCATTCTCTCCTCCCTTTCCCTCGCTATTATCACGGATGCCATTAGTGCGAGCAACGATTTGAAATTGTTATTGTTTTTGGTCAGCTTCACCATTTCGCCAGCAGCACATGTTGATGTGTCATGTGATAATATTATGCTTTAGTTTTTTCGATTCCATTCACCTGGACATTCTGACATCTCAGTATCCCATCTCTCTCTCTCTCTCTCTCTCTGTCTCTCATACACACCAACACATGCAGAACATAGTTTTGACATTTTGACACCAACATCCCTTCAGATAGGGCTGCACACTATCAATCACCATAAGGTCAAGCTCAGCGTGTGTAACATTCCAGGTTTTATTCAGTCTTCACATACAGTACACAAGTCAGAAACAATGGTCAAGAAGCCTTCAAATAAGGTCAGTTGGATATAAAATGAAATCTGCAGTCAAAACAACAGATTTTCCATTAAAAATCACAAACAAGTGGTTTTTATTTTATTTCTTGGCATAGTTTTTTTTTTTTTTTACATCCATGCAGATGTTGGAGATATACAGAGATATGATGAAACAATTAGATGTTCTTCTACAGCTAATATGTTTCCCTTTCTGCTCCTTTAAGAACACACATACCTGACGTTCAGTCATTTTAGTACCCTGTGGTTGCAACCGAGCCAAATATAGACATTACCTCGTCCTCGACCCACTCTCGTACCCGAACGCGTTCTTGATATGATTTTTTATGCCGTAACCGTAACAACCACTCCTGTAAGGAAGCCTAAGTTCATTTTACAGTGCAGCGGTGTTATTGATCAAGAATCAATAGCTTTTTAAAAAAAACGTTTGACTCTAGCTCGCTAACTATGCTACTTTATGACACAAAGGGCCACTGTGTCAGGTGTGGGGACTGCTGCGGTACACGTAGGCTATACGAACTAGTAGGCGTTTTCCCCACACTAAAGCTTCCCTTCTGAAAAACCTCACAGCCTTAGCCCCATCCTCACTAGATCTAGTAGCTCTCGGTTGAATGAAATTACCTCATCAGTATTGAGATTAAAGGGTTGGAAATTGCCCCCATAAACTAAATAAATATGCCTAATCCAGCTCGATGTGGCTGTTTGTCGACTACATCAGCACCATGCATCGAGTGCACTTGTAGCACGTCGAAGCCTCGGACTCAGTGGGTGTCATGTCCTTCACATAACAAGACAGAGTTGGCTTCATCATGGCTCCGACTCTCAGAGTGGAGAGTGGGATGCTAAAGGAATGTAAGCAAGTATCATCATTCGTGGGGGGGCGTCATGTTCGCTGTTGCCTTCTGTAGATATTCCTGAGCTAGAGTTCCGATGTGTTCGTCTTTCAGGCCAGTGAAGTTGACGGCACCGCGTATCACCCATTGGCACAAGGATAAAGGTTTGATTAAGTCCTTGAGCAACAGACACCACGTCCTCTTAGGGAGATAAATATTGGGATAGCGGTATGTTATGTTTCTATGGTGAAGCGGGATGAAGGAGACCAAGACACACTCTCTGTGCTGAAACTATAAAGCCCTTGTTTATAAAACCTTCAACACAGTCGGTCTCGTTAAAATGTTTAGACGGGTCCCTTTGTCTCCAGAGTGGGCGGTGCCAGACCTGATGACGTTAACCTGGGTCTGTTACCTCTCCACACCCCCCATGCCACTGGTTTGATGCAGCCCTACATGTGAGGTTAGGACAGGTGGCGCTGGTGGTAGTAGTGCACTAGAGTGACAGTACAGCAGGTATTTAAAAGTGTCACAACTTCCAGGGTTTGCTCTCTGCCACCACAGATGGTGTCCGTTCCTGCCAATTGGAAGAGTTGTCTGTCCTTGCTTCCATCTCCTAGGAAATAGTTATCTGAACTTGCCTGGTAAATTACGTCATTGATTCAACGCATCACAGGGTGAGGGTAGATTAGCACCAATGTTTCAGGCTAGAGGGCTGGTTGAGGCTTGGATACAAGAAGTTATGCAACAATACTAATGTGTGTACTGATTGACAATGCTTTATGTGCCCGTTTGAGTTATATGCTGTTTCCTGTTTTAAGAAAGGATGCAGGTGTTGTCTGATAACGTTTAGAAAAGTTTTGTTGAATTAATTGTAGAAATATGAATAAAAACCTGGTTTTAAAAGATTGCTAATCATTTAGAAGTGCATAATTCCTGAGACTGTTTGTATGATGTGCAGTAGCCCTCAATGTGTTGACCTGAAGCAGAGGGCTACACAGTCTCCATAATGTTACTGTGTCGTAGGGCTTCACTGATTCATTCATCAGAGCTAATTAATTCGATCGTAATTCATTTACATTACTCTGGAATGTTGTTTCCTCTATTTTGTCAATGTAGTGTTTATTTACCCTGAAACATTTGTCTTACAGTACACAAAAGTATAATTCAGAGCATTCACATCTCAAGTGTTGTTATTCTAAATATTTTATAGCAGGTAATTCAAAGTATCTCAAAATGGTGGTAAAAAAACAGCAGGGCTGAACCCTACGCTACTCCGTTTAGAAAGGACTAATTGAGTTGGTACTGACTTGTAAAAGAGTTGGAAATTAGAGATTCCTGACATCAAGACTTAATATACGTTTTATCTCAAAAGCTTGGACAACGACTAAAAAAAACTCTTATTTTTTTTAAGAGAGTTTTTAAAAAACAGGTAGAAACATGCTTATTCTAGCCATTGTACATGCCTTAAAAAAGAATACATTTGAAAGCCCATGTCATTTGCATATCACTTTGGCAAGGGAGGGATACAATACTAGTGCATTACATTTCAACACACCACCCCAGTTTGCACATTTCAAATGTTTTGTTCTTTACATAGGAAAAAAATGACTTTTTCAATTTGTCTTTCAATTACATCACTGTACAAAAAAAAGAGCAACAGACAATAAAATGAATCCACAAGTCAGGAAAAAAAAGGAAACAAATCAAGAAAAGAAAATTGCATAATTTTCACATATAGACTGAAGAGACCATTGGACCGCTAGAACCCTGTGAAGTGTTCACTTTGGGAAGTGTCCTCATCCCAACCCTGTTATATACCCCTCAATGAGACCAGACAGGAGAGCAGTGGGGAGCAGCCAGAAAGCAGAGACACGTGGGGGGACTGGAGAGTCCTGTATATCCATACTATACTTCAGACCAACCTTACCAAGCCATTTCTTAAAGACAAGGGCCCAGGATCATTTAAAGAAAGCCCGGCCTTAACCTCCTATTATTACACCATCTCAGCGGTCTTCTGAGAACAAGGCTCCGCCACATCCAATCCCACGGACATTCAACGAGCTCTGAAGAAGGGGACTAATTCTATACTAGAGATTACCGACTGGTATCAGAGGGTGAATCACAGACGAGCCTGAATGAATAAAGAGTCTTCTTTGGCCACTTCACCAGTCACACCTCAATAAGACTATACCACCATGTCAGTAGTGTGCTCAGTGAGGATAGAGAGGAGGAGCATGGGTAGCTGGACTCATACATAGAGATACAACACTAGAGGCTGATTTCATAGAGCCCCAAAGCTCTAGACGGGAACAATTTGTCAGTCATCTTACATGGGGACAGTTCTGAACCATTCTCCATAAACTTGGTTGTAAATCCTCTGTAATTGAATGACTAGACTAGACAAAGGCAAGGCCTTTGTTTTTAGAGGCCTTGGCTCTGTCTGAGCGATGTCATGGCTTTCTGTCATTCTGACTTAATGACTTAAATGTAAATGTAAATGTTCTGTTTAGGACATGGTTCATTTCCTGTTATTTTCAAACAAATGTGCTAAAGGCTAAAGGCTTTCTGGCTTTCCATATTCCACTGGTAGTGGCATCCATATTTCCCCTCCCATGTCTGTTTTCTCTGCTTGGCTTGCATCATATACATTTTGAGTGGTGTGAAATGCATGCTGGGACTGTTCCTCCCTGTCCTCCCCTCTCGGCTGGAGTTAGTTTGGCCCGGGCCCAGTCGGTGTCACTGTAAACCCAAACATCTCCAACCTGGGCTGTCTACTCTGTTTTACAGTGTACCAGACGCAAGTGCCAAAAGAACACGTAATGTTGATGTCAATGTCTACCAGCAACTCCCCCCTCTCCCTCTTCTCTCTCCTGCTCCCTACAGAGTGTTTCAGAGATTACCCACTCCAGGCTGTGTGTCCCTTGGCAGTGCTTGGGGTGACCCCCATTACAGGGTTCCCATATGATCGTGGGGTAGAACACAAGGAGAATGTTCCGGCCAAAGCATTTCCATTCGAGCAGAACCATGCTGATGGGGATTCTGTCTCTGGATGGGACATAAACCAAGGAGCACACACGCATGCAAGCACACACACACAGGCACAGTGTACAGTATGGTGAAGCACCTCGCCGGTCATGTTTGGCCTTCTTATTATTTCATCGCCATGGACACTACTACTGCTCAGTGTACAAACCACTCCCTCAATATATCCACAAGGACCCCCCCTCACCTCCACCTCCCATGTCTGGCCTCACTGCAGGGTCAAAGGCCATTGTGCTGTAAATGTGGGATCCCTTTTAGAGCGTACCACTATTGTAGAAAAGCTGAACCCTGTGTTCAGTGGCGTTGAGCGAGTGTGTTGGGCTTTTATTGCTGGTGCTACAGAGCTTTTCCCAACGAGAGTTCCTTTCTCTCTCCCGTCTGTCTTCAAGGATCATGGTGCAGCGCTTATTGTCCTTGGTACTTTCCTCAGTCTCTTACGGGCATGCCTGCTGATCACCACAGATGAGAGAGATGCAGCACAAACCAGTAGATGGACATGTTCTCTGTCAGGAGTACCAGTCATGACAACACTTAGTTCCTTTCAGAAGCACTGCTTGTGTACATGCCTTTTTCAAATACCTCATGCAATCCTCCTCTCAGACACAAATTCAGTTCCATCGATCGGAGGCAAAATGCTTTGAAATGAAAAAAAAAACAAAGTACCCTCATAAAACCCAACCGTGTTTTTTTTGGCCTCCCCTCCCTCCATAAATACAAATACATCTATTTTGACATACTCTCTCATCTAAAAGAGGAAATACTATGCAGGAACTTTCAAACAAGAAGTAAATCCAAAGGACGGTACCAACTTTGTCACAAAGAGAATATAAATCAACTCATAATAATTATATCATAAACATATAAATTAGTAATACAATGATCTGGTCCTTCACCATAGAGATTGCAAGGAGAAGGTTCCTCTTTTACTCTCTCTTATTCCCTATTTCTCGCTCTCCTTTTATTTCTATCTTTATTTCAGTCAGTCACAAACACACGCAACACATTGGAATGCTGGAGAGATGTTGGTGGGGGGTGTTGGTGTGGAGGGGAACGGTTTGTGACTGTGGAGGTGTCGTTTATGTGTGACCTCCTTGGGTTTATCTCTAAAGTTTACACCAAGGAGAAAGAGGAGAAGACATTACTGTCATCCACCCTCAGTCTCAACGGTGCAGGTGCCAGCAGTGGAGAAGTAGAGGAAAAATGTTTTCAATATTCCTTCATGGTGTTTGTGTTAATAATTGTTTGCCAGGAGACAAAATGTAAACAGCAGTTTCTTCTGGCACCAGCTCCAGGACTCCCGAACACTGGCTCTCTCCGTCATCGTCATCTCTGCAGACCAGCTTGAGAGGAACATCATTCTCTCTCCACACCAGCAAAGAGGAGCGAGAGAGTCGACACCGTGTGTGCTGCTTGTGGAGAGTCGGATCATCGTTGCGACAGCTCTTCCGCTCTTCTCAGTTAACGACCCCTCCTCACGACCCCTCCTCACGACCCCTCCTCACGACCCCTCCTACTCTCTTCATCATGGATGACATAAGCCAGAACAGCATCATGACATAGCCTACCCTTCGGTCCCCTTCTCCACCCCACCGCCTCTGGCCCGGAAACCCTACAACAGCCAGAAGCCTCTCCTTGAAGACTTCCGTACAGCACTTTGGGAACGTCCCAATAAATCAAAATCACATGACAAGGTGACAAGAACAGGTGCAGCTGGTCTCATAATAAATAAAAAAAAATACAGCAAATATTCCTTGGCAGCTTTTTTTCCACGTCCCCCTCCTCCTCTTTCCATAACAACTCTAAAAAGAGAGAGTGGAATGGAGTGGTCGCCCCACTCATTCCCTACCCTGCCCCCTCACTTACCCAGCGTATAGCCCTGTCTCCATCAGACGTAGGCGGATTCGCTGGACTGGGTCCTGCCCATGTTGGGGGGCTGCGACATGTGGGTCATGTCCTTCTTGCGGATCTCGCAGATGGACTTGCGGCGGGCCTGCACGCCCCGGATGGCTGCCTTGATCTTCTTCCAGCCCAGGTGGTTGAGCTCTGCCAGGTTGAGCAGCACGCAGATGCCGCTCACGGCGAACATGAAGACCAGGAAGACCGTCTTCTCGGTGGGCCGCGACACGTAGCACTCCACCTCCTTCACGCAGGGGTAGCGGTCGCACTCGAAGATGCCCGGCACGCTGAAGCCGTATAGGAAGTACTGTCCCACCAGAAAGCCGATCTCCAGTGCGTTACGGAACACCACCTGGATAATGTAGAAGCGCGAAATGCCCTCCTGCTGGCGCTGCTTGGACTTCTTGCCATGCGTGAGCCCCCGCGGCACATTGGGGATCTCCTTGACCTCCATGCAGTCATGCTCGTCCTTCCCGTCGCCGTGGTGCACCAGGATGCCGTTGATGTTACGAAGCTTCCTGGTGCCGCTTTGCCCGTAATCCGAACGCTCCAGCAGCGGGTAGAGGAAGGAGTAGCGTCTGTCACGCTGCTTGGCCGACTGGTGCACAGAGTAGGTGATGAAGCACAGGCTGGGCGTACACACCAGAATGATCTGGAAGACCCAGTAGCGGATGTGGGAGATGGGGAAGGCCTTGTCGTAGCAGGCCTGGTTGCAGCCCGGCTGCAGGGTGTTGCAGATGAACATGGTCTGCTCGTCCTCATACACCGTTTCGCCAACGATGGCCACGATCAGGATCCGAAAGATCACCACCACGGTCAGAAGAATCCTGTATGAAAGAGGCACACACAGAGAGACAGAGAGCGACAGAGACAGAGAGTGAGAGAGACAGAGAGCGAGAGAGAGAGAGAGAGAGAGAGAGTAGAAAATACATACAGTGTTACAGTTAACAACTGGAAGGAGTGGTGAAGAGAGAAAGGATAGTAGAAGACCAACAAAACATATTGGATTAAAGAGACTGAAGTAGCTTTGGGCACAGCAGGAGCAAGAGAGAGAGAGAGAACTTGGATAAGAGATGTGGAGTTGTGGGAATTATGAGAAGTGAGTGATAGGTAAGGATGTCACTGTTCCTTTAGATGAGGTAGAACAAGGGATGCATCTGGAGCACATTCATCTGCTGAGCACAATATCTACAGAGCATTCAGAAAGTATTCAGCCCTGTTTACTCTTTCCACATTTTGTTACGTTACAGCCTTATTCTAAATTGGATTAAATCTGGTTTTTTTTCGTCCTCATCAATCTACACACTATACCCCATAAAGACGAAGAAAAAAAAGGTAGATTCATGTAGAACAACAATTATTTAATCAATTTTAGAATAAGGCTGTAAAGTAACAAAACGTGGAAAAAGTCAAGGGGTCTGAATACTTTACGAATGCTTATAGTTGTCTATAACCTCTACTTCACTCTTCCTATTCAAGTTCAACCCATATCCTAAAGCACATCAAACCAGACTTTCCAGAACACTGCACTTTGTTCTCCCACCATCATTCACCTTTTGTGTACAGGAAGTAAGCACAGCATGTATGAAATACTGTTAAACCAACTTAAAATGCAGTATCCAAAAGTGTTGCTTTTAGCCAAGTGAATATTTTTTTTTAAATCTACTTTTACCGTTCATGTCAAGGTTTTTGCTTTTTCATTATGGGGTATTTTACAATGAGGCTGTAACGTAACAAAATGTGGAAAAGTCAAGGTGTCCGCATACTTTCCGAATGCACTGTACGTATATTAGAGAAATAACAATTATTACGTGAATATTTTTTCCGTGCTACTTCCAGTCATTTTATCTTCAGCGCAACAGTTATTTAAAACAGGGACATGACACATCTCTCTGCTTCATGGTCTAATTTTAGCGTCAGGCTCATTTAACATGTAACCCTCATCCCAGTCCCTGCTAAAGTGGATCTTGCTGTAATTAATTTTGTAACACACAATCTCTGTCTTCCCATTTTTCCTTTCCCCTTAGCAACCGATGACACTATGCACCTCGTCTGTGGTTTACATGCTATTTCTGTGCGTGTGACAGAGGGGAGAGAGAGAGATTACAGTGGTAGTGGGGGTGTGAAGCAATTCACTGTGATTTTTCCGCGGTGTGCTTAATGTGACATGTTGAGACGTATGTATTACAAGCGTGTGCGCTGCTTTTGTATAGCGTAGGGCTACGATTTCATTATGCGAGTGGGCTTCAGAGGCACCCTCCTTTTTCACTGTCAATGGAACTCAGACACTCTCACTCAAAGCTCTCTTCTCATTCATTTTTCATACAAACACAGCAGGCATTTTTAACGCAAGCCTTTTGTGTGGCGTAGCCTGCAGCTCTCGAGGAGTTCAGAGCAATTCACACTTGAATTGAACCTGTATTATAAATGATCATTTTTACTCCGCGGGCACAGATTTACCCACCTGCGTCTGACAATACCAATCCATTGGTCCTGGAACTCATTAACAATATTGTGATAATTTTTATGAAGTGATGACAATAGAACAAAGTGGGATTGTCACCTTAGTTGCCAAATAGTTGGATGCGGATCGGTTGATGCGGGTGAATTGGTAACCTACCAATCGGAGCGGCTTTACTGGCCTGCACATGCCACAGCTGTGGTTTCAAGGGGCATATTTCATCTGACCCAAAGTCAGCCGCTACTCACATGTAGGCCTACCTCTCATCATAGACAGAGACTGCAGAGGTTAAAAAAAAATATGCCTGGAAATAAATTATTATTACTATTTAAAGAAGACATGCTCCCAATCGTGCCGGATGGAAATGCAGTAGAGAAAAAAATGAAATGCTTTTCCAGTTGTCGCCAGTTTAGGGCTGAGTATTCACTGTAGCAGTTCTAGAGCATTGTGCCAGCTAGCGCACTGTATCAGTCACAGGATGTGAAAAAGTATTAGGTACAGAGGAAAAACATCAAGTTACTGTCAAATTAGTTACAGACAGAGATTAAAAGTCACACAAAAAAATGCAGGAGCTAGAGATTTCCTTGAATAAAAAAATGCCATGAGAGAACAAAGGGAGAATGAATTATATAATGGCTTCCACAGGCAACCCCACAACCTTAATCTGCACCAGGGCCAATGGAGGATTCTTGCATTAGGCCTAGTAGTTTGTTTAATGCCATCGAATAGCTTTAGATGATCTATGCCCATAACCCCCACCTGCTTCTTCTCCTCTTTTCCCCTCACTATCTCTCTTTCTGTCTTTCTGTGCTCCTGCTCCTACCATCTCACTCCCTCCTAACCCTCCTCTCTTTCCCTCCCCACCTCTGCCTCGCACTACAACAGAATCAGCTCCAAATAGAGACTATTTCTCTTTTGTTTGGGAACCATTTTTGCTACCATTGTCGGCAGACCCTGTTTAACATTAAAAGGAAATCTCCTTTGTGAATCTTGCAAAAACGTCCCAAAACGATCTGAGTAGTTCTCCGGTCCCCCCCAACAGCCTGTATTTGTTTGTCGTTAAATGAACACCCTGTCTGTATTTTCAGCCAATCCCCAGTGATTACATCAAAACATTATGCCCAGAACCCAAACTGCTTCTTTTAATTTGATCACGGTTTCTCTCTCAAATTTGAGGACAAAAGCCAGGGGAAGGTTTATTTGTATCTGCACTGATCAGTAACTAACAATGTGCACCAACATGTGGAATTACACATTCTTTTTCGGAGTGAAGCGTTGTCACAACCGTCCGTGCACAAACCAATGAGCAGCTTGCATTGTTTGCCTGCTAAAAAAGAAATACAGAGATGCCATTTGAAGTGATGCCGCTGTACATTGTTATGGAGGAAGAACAGCCCCTGTTGTACCCTACGGTCATGAATGTCGCTCTTCCCTAAGTGTGACTTACCGATTCAACCGTGTTTCTTTAAGAAACCCCTGGAGATAATATGTTGATTGAGGAAAGTGTGTACGAGAGGAAGGAGGGGGGCTCCATGGTGCCTTTACCCACAAACCCCCTCCCTCCCCTCCTCTCTCGCCTCGCACCCAGCTTCCTCTGCCAGTTACCATGGCAACAGCCGGTGGGAAGAAAAACCAGAGGTGCCCATGAGCTCTGATTCGAGCCGAGGACCAGCTAAAGTGAAGAAAGGCAACTTAACTACCCAGCAAGCTGAGAGAAACTAAACACCAGCAATAACAATGCTACCAAATCAAACTGGAACTGTCTTCTGTCATCTGTGGATGGAAGCCAGAAAACAATCATTCCACACCCAGGAGAGAACATCTCTCACAACCTGTTGTGTAGAATGGTGCAGACATGGTTGATCTGTGATGGAACCTTATTGATAACCACGAACACGACCGATATATACTAATATAAAAAGACACAAGAGAAGTGTATGTGTTCCATCTGTCTTGTCCAGTGCATAGGCTCCCGAGTGGCGCAGCGGTCTAAGGCACTGCATCTCAGTGCAAGAGGCGTCACTACAGGCCCTGGTTTGAATCCAGGCTGTATCACATCCGGCTGTGATTGAGAGTCCCATAGGGCGGCGCACAATTGGCCCAGCGTCGTCTGGGTTTGGCCGGGGTAGGCCGTCATTGTAAATAAGAATGTGTTCTTAACTGACTTGCCTAGTTAAATAAAGGTTAAATAAATAAATTGGCGAGGTCATGTTATTAGAAAGTATTCAAGTCCTTTTCAGTAGGTGATGGCTGAAAAAGCGATCCATACAAAAGAAGCTGTGAAGAGTCAAAGCTGGCTTGTTTACCCTATGATTTAAGCGTTCCCCATGTGATACTGCTGTGTAATCCTCTTAAAGGGCTCCCTCTTTCCCTGGCTTCTGCTGCTGCTTTACCTGGTCTCATCCCTTTAACTCTCTCTATAAAGTGTTTCCCTGGCTTCCTCATGTCTGTCTTGTGTCAGGCTAACAAGGTTGAGCATCAATAGGACCTAGTTGACTTGACAGCAGGCCATTTGGCACCTAGCCCACAGCTACAGTATGTCTTGTTTCAGGTGAGGTCAGAATCTTGTCCGTTTAGCCAATACTGTATCGACTCTCCCCAGAGAATGTAGCCTATTTCCTCAGCTGCTCACACGTCCCCCCACACACACACACAAACGTCCCCCCACACACACACACATCCCCACACACACACACCCCCCACACACACACACACACACACACACACACACACACACGTCCATACATATACACACATGCAGTGTATGAAATCGTACACACATGCTTACACACGTACTGTATATAAAACATCACCATCAGCACAGACACACTTATATTAATACACAGCCACATACCCAGTCAAGCATACACACAAAATACATGATGCTAATAGTCTGATATAATTATTACTGGGCTGTCCATTACAAATCCACCCACCTTAGAGAGCACGGGAAGAACACAGGAATGTCAGACATTACAGACACAATCAGCTTTCTAATGCTCGGCAACAGCTGTGTGTGTGAGTGTCTTTGCGTATCTGTTTACTTGGGTGTGTCTTTGCGTATCTGTTGGCTTGTGTGTGTTTGTGTGTGTGTGAGTGAGGATGGCACTCTGTTGGCAGGGGAGCGGCTCCCCTCTGCTCCTTCTGTCATCGACTGGAATGTGACAGAGATGGAGGAGGTCCAGGATAGCCCTCAAGACCGGAACACACCCTCCGTGGCAGAGCCAGTACACACTGCTCAGTGCTAAGTGTGTGTGTGTGTGTGTGTGTGTGTGTGTGTGTGTGTGTGTGTGTGTGTGTGTGTGTGTGTGTGTGTGTGTGTGTGTGTGTGTGTGTGTGTGTGTGTGTGTGTGTGTGGGGGTTTTTGTGTGGTTTGGTGTGACATATATAGAGCCAATATTGTATGTGTGTGTAGATGGGTAGAAGGTAATGATCCGTGTCTGTGTTTTTTGTGTGTCTATATAGGTCTACAGTCTATGCCGTACGGATGTAAATCTCATTTTTAGACCTCTGATGCGAGACAGTACCCACTATCTACTTCTCATTAGGTCCTACTACTGGCCTGAAAACAAACACACTATCCCTGTGCAGCTGATCAGTACTGAGAGACAGACTGGGGTCATGGCACAGTGGTGTCCTCTCTCGATGGACACACACAAGGGCACTAGAGTGACTGGAGCTGCATTTTGTACTGATGATTTAATTATACACAGCACAGCCATGATTAATCCATATTTACCACACGAGTAGCTCCAAGTACACTCACAGTCTCACGGCAGTCCTTTACAGAGTCCCAGAGACCTCCACTCCACAGTAATCAACTGGTAACAGTATAGGTGTGCTATAGGGCTGGTATCATCATGGCAACACAGCCATCAGAGTAGAGTGCTGGGTTTGGGAAGGTCATGAGCTGGGAGCTGGGAAGAGAGCAACAGTCAGCGATCGGGGTGGGAGCACGGCTATAATCCGCATTTAATCTGCTGTTTTGGACAATCCAGTGTGGCCCATGCCAACGCCAACACCAAAACCCAAACCCAAATCACTCTCAGTCACACATGCTGGAAGCATTCTCCACTGACTCCCAGCCACACATGGTTAGCACACACTCCTCTATCGCTCCTAAATCTATTCTAAACATGTACAGTACAGAGAAGTATTATTCATATATTCTAAACATGTACAGTACAGAGAAGTATTATTCATATATTCTAAACATGTACAGTACAGATAAGTATTATTCATATATTCTAAACATGTACAGTACAGATAAGTATTATTCATATATTCTAAACATGTACAGTACAGATAAGTATTATTCATATATTCTAAACATGTACAGTACAGAGAAGTATTATTCATATATTCTAAACATATACAGTACAGAGAAGTATTATTCATATATTCTAAACATGTACAGTACAGAGAAGTATTATTCATATATTCTAAACATGTACAGTACAGAGAAGTAAGCAAGGACCCCAGACATTATGATTCACGAGACAAGTCACATCAAGATTGATGTGTACAGTTAGTGAATCAATGTAAAAATAACACATTGCTAGTTGTGCATTTCAGTGCGATGAACGTCTACATTTTGGGTGAAGGTTGTACATTTTAATGCTTGTGTGTTTACCTGTTTATAGGTGGGGGGAGAGAGAGGGAAAGAGAAAAAGAGTGGAGGAGAGGTCAGTGACTCTGGCTGTTGAAGGGCTGTTAATGAGCGTTCAGTCCATGAGTCAGCACTTATGACTTCCAGGGGTTATAAATGACCGTAAGACTGACCTTAAATGACCGTAAGACTCACAGGGAGAGAATAGAATAGACACAGTGTCCCAGACCACTCTTAGGCCACTCTTAATTATTATCTTATTAACGCATGTCAACAACTCACAGTCATGGAGTCATAGATTCAGAGAGAGACATACCATGGTTTTGGCCTCACACTAGTGTTGGGCTCTCCACAACAGAACAGTGAGTTTTCATTACCTTACTTAGCAAGAAGCATATGAAAGGTTGTATCAGTTTGTTAAGAGCCTTTTCCCTTTGTTCTAAGCTTCCATAGACTCATAATGAGATCCACTGATTGTACAAAGGCACCAGCGCTCTCGCTCTATCTGTGAGAGTAAGATGGGTGAAGTGTCTGTGGGTATTGATTTGCACCTGGTGCAGATCATATCTTTCCCATACATCTCTGACACATTGTCTTATACCGCCTCTCAATGTTTATCTATTTTAATAAGGTCTCTCTCTCTCTCTCTCTCTCTCTCTTGTTCCCTGAACAGATAGAACTAGAAGGCCTTGAGAGGGAGGGCGGAATTGAGACACAATCTGCTGCAATGTTTGGGCCATAGGCATGATGAGGGCAGATATGGCATCGGTCTCTCTCTCTCTCTCTCTCTCTCTCTCTCTCTCTCTCTCTCTCTCTCTCTCTCTCTCTCTCTCTCTCTCTCTCTCTCTCGTTCACTGAACAGACAGAACTAGAAGGCCTTGAGAGGGAGGGCGGAACTGAGACAACCTGCATCTTATCATTCTGCTGCAATGTTTGGGCTATAGGCATGATGAGGGCAGATATGGCATTGGTCTCTCTCTCCACCTCTCTCTCTCTCTCTCTCTCTCTCTCTCTCTCTCTCTCTCTCTCTCTCTCTCTGTCTGTATGTCTCCTGTCTCTCCACCTCCTCTCTCTCCCTATCTCCCTCTCTCTCTCTCTCTCTCTCTCTCTCGCTCTCTCGTTCACTGAACAGACAGAACTAGAAGGCCGTGAGAGGGAGGGCGGAACTGAGACAACCTGCATCTTATCATTCTGCTGCAATGTTTGGGCCATAGGCATGATGAGGGCATGGGGAGATATGGCATTAGTGTGTGTGTGTTGTCCACTGTGTCCAACGTTGTCCCTCAGGGCTGACAGCAGCAGTTGACAGGCCTGTGTGAGTGAGCCAGACAGCTCAGTCACACACACACACACTTAATCACGCACACAAACACACACAAAAGGTGTGATGACAAAAGGTGTGATGCTCCCATCTGAGGCCTAAGGAGATCAGACACATGAATAATAATAATAATCCCTGTGTGTGTGTGTGTGTGTGACGTGTTGTGTGTGTGTGTGTACAGTCATGTGTGCATACATTCTACGTGCGTGCGTGCGTGTGTGTAATACATGTCCCAAATGTTTGTAACACAATTTACTTGGAAATAGTGGAAATCAATTCAGTATATTCTTGCCAGTCTCTCTCTGCAGCATGGTAAAGCTGAATAGTTCATGGGAAGATAAGTGAATTTGATAACGTGTTAGGTGGAGTGTGAAGTCATTGTCACATTTAGCATGTGGTTATTCATATTTGGCTGCTAACAGTGTGTGGCTTACTCCGTTTTGGCAGTGTAAACATTTGCCTGAGAGTGTAAGAGTAAATATAGCATCCAATTTACTGCAATGGAAATCAATTCGCTTGTGTTTGCATGCATGGTGCCATCTGGCTGAATGACTGTTGTGGGAAGATGTGTGAATTTGTGTGTGTTAGGTGGAGTGTGTGTGTGTGTCACATGTGTGTGTGTGTGTGTGTGTGTGTGTGTGTGTGTGTGTTGGGGCTAACAGTGTGAGTCAAATGAGGATCTGTTTCACAAGTGTCTGTTTATGTTTGTCTATCTGTGTTGAGAGTGGGAGTAAATATAGCATGGTCTGTGTAAGGTGTTTCACTGGTGTTTGTGTTTGTATGTTATGTGCCGGCCATCTGCTGTGTGTGTGTGTGTGTGTGTGTGTGTGTGTGTGTGTGTGTGTGTGTGTGTGTGTGTGTGTGTGTGTGTGTGTGTTGGGGGCGAACTTGTGAGTCAAATGAGGATCTGTTTCACAAGTGTCTGTTTATGTTTGTCTATCTGTGTTGGAGGGAGCGTGGTCCTTTATTGGTCTGTGTAAGGTGTTTCACTGGTGTTTGTGTGCGTGAATAAGTATGTATTTATGTGTGTGTGTGTGTGTGTGTGTGTGTGTGTGTGTGTGTGTGTGTGTGTGTGTGTGTGTGTGTGTGTGTGTGTGTGTGTGTGTGTGTGTGTGTGTGTGTGTGTGTGTGTGTGTGTGTGTGTGTGTGTGTGTGTGTGAGCTGTCTTGCTCTCTCATCAGCTTCTATAACTTTGACTCAACCACACACAGCAGCTGCTGCTGTCAGCCCTGAGGGACAACGTTGGACACAGTGGACAAACACACACACACACACACACTAATGCCATATCTCCCCATGCCCTCATCATGCCTATAGCCCAAACATTGCAGCAGAATGATAAGATGCAGATTGTGTCTCAGTTCCGCCCTCCCTCTCAAGGCCTTCTAGTTCTATCTGTTCAGGGAACAAGAGAGAGAGAGAGACCTTATTAAAATAGATAAACATTGAGAGGCGGTATAAGACAATGTGTCAGAGATGTATGGGAAAGATATGATCTGCACCAGGTGCAAATCAATACCCACAGACACTCATGGATGCTTAGAACAAAGGGAAAATGCTCCTAACAAACTGTTACAACCTTTCATATGCTTCTTGCTAAGTAAGATAAAGAAAACTCACTGTTCTGTTGTGGAGAGCCCAACACTAGTTTGAGGCCTAAACAATGAGGCCTTTACTTAATCTCTGACAAACCATGGTATGTCTCTCTCTGAATCTATGGCTCCATGACTGTGAGTTGTTGACATGCGTTAATAAGATAATAATTAAGAGTGGCCTAAGAGTGGTCTGGGACACTGTGGCTATTCTATTCTCTCCCTGTGAGTCTTACGGTCATTTAAGGTCAGTCTTACGGTCATTTATAACCCCTGGAAGTCATAAGTGCTGACTCATGGACTGAACCCTCATTAACAGCCCTTCAACAGCCAGAGTCACTGACCTCTCCTCCACTCTTTTTCTCTCACCCCCCCCCCCCCCCTTCTCTTAGGATTCCTAATCATCTGTTGATTGTTTACCCAGCTGTTTGGGGTACAGTAAATAGTCGAGTGGAGCCGTCACACCTGGATTAATCCAGTCAGATAGAACCCCATTGAGAGAAAATCACTCAGATGTCTCTGAATGTAACAGCTGTGTATAGGATATCTTCCGGCTTTTTCAAAGTGACATGGTTTATCCAAACACTCATCCATACACCCATACACAAAAGACAAGGGTTTATCTGTATGACTTTAACAGTGATGACAGGGAGCTTAGCGTTAAAGGATTGGAAGGATGAGTAATTTGAATAATGGATAGAAAATAAGAAACGGTGAGAGAGGAGGAAAGGGTTGTGGGAGGAAAGGGTGAAAAGAGAGATATGGAATGAGAACAGACAACTGGAAAAATCCAGAAAGAAACATCCAGTGGGGAATAAGGGAAATGAGAAAATATTTGCATCGAAATGCATTTGTACACATTTTTATACGCTGTGGTGCATGTTGATAGACACATTTACTGGCTGTAGGGCAGGGGTCAGCAACAGGTGTCCCGCGAAACCAAAACCGACCAACATTAAAAGGTTGGTGCCCCAACGTTTTTTGGGGAGGTGGATTTTATACTGAACGAAAATATAAACGCAACATGTAAAGTGTTGGTCCCAAGTTTCATGAGCTGAAGTAAAAGATCCCAAAACTTTTCCATATGTACAAAAAGCTTATTACTCTCAAATTTTGTGCACAAATTTGTTTAAGTAATTGTTAGTGAGCATTTCTCCACCTGACAGGTGTGGCATATTAAGAAGCTAATTAAACAGCATGATTATTACACCTTGTTCTGGGGATAATAATAGACCACTCTAAAATGTGAAGTTTTGTCACACAACACAATAATACAGATGTCTCAAGTTTTGAGGGAGCATGCAATTGGCATGCTGACTGCAGGAATATCCACCAGAGCTGATGCCATTGAATTTAATGTTAATTTCTCTACCATAAGCCACCTCCAATGCTGTTTTAGAGATTTTGGTAGAACATCCAACTGGCCTCACAACCGCAGACTAGGTGTAACCTAGCCCAGGACTTCCACATCCGGGTTCTTCACCTGCAGGATCGTCTGAGACCAGCCACCCGGACAGCGGATGAAACTGTGGGTTTGCACAACCAAAGAATTTCCACACAAACGGTCAGAAACAGTCTCAGGGAAGCTCATCTGCATGCTCATTGTCGTAACCGATTTTGGTGGGCCAATGCTTTGACAGCTACGGGCACGTTGAACAAGTTGGCTCTTCACAGATGAATCCCGGTTTCAACTGCACCGGGCAGATGACATTGTGAACAGAGTGCCCCATTGTGGTGGTGGGCTTATGATATGGGAAGGCATAAGCTACGAACACAATCAGCTTTAATATTGCAGATAGATTGTAGCTTCCATCAAAGTAATTGTCTGCATCATTTCCAATCCCTCATATGTATTTTTTGTAAATATATATACAGTACATTTGGAAAAATATTCAGACCACTTGACTTTTTCCACATTTTGTTACGTTACAGCCTTATTCTAAAACGGATTAAATAGTTTCTATACAAAATACCCCAGAATGACAAAGCAAAAACGTTTTATTTTTTAAAACATTTTTGCAAATTTATATAAACTCTGAATCTGAAATATCACATTTACATAAGTATTCAGACCCTTTACTCAGTACATTGTTGAAGGACCTTTGGCAGCGATTACAGCCTCAAGTCTTCTTGGGTATGACTCTACAAGCCTGGCACACCTGTATTTGGGGAGTTTCTCCCGTTCCTCTCTGCAGATCCTCTCAAGCTCTGTCAGGTTGGATGGGGAGCATCGCTGCACAGCTACAGTTGAAGTCGGAAGTTTACATACACTTAGGTTGGAATAATTAAAACTTGTTTTTTCAACAACTCCACAAATTTCTTGTTAACAAACTATAGTTTTGGCAAGTCGGTTAGGACATCTACTTTGTGCATGACACAAGTCATTTTCCCAACAATTGTTTACAGACAGATTATTTCACTTATCATTCACTGTATCACAATACCAGTGGATCAGAAGTTTACATACACTAAGTTGACTGTGCCTTTAAACAGCTTGGAATATTCCTGAAAATGATCATGGCTTTAGAAGCTTCTAATTGATATAATTTGAGCCAATTGGAGGTGTACCTGTGGATGTATTTCAAGGCCTACCTTCAAACTCAGTGCCTATTTGCTTGACATCATGGAAAAATCAAAAGAATTCAGCAAAGACCTCAGCAATAAAATTGTAGACCTCCACAAATCTGGTTAATCCTTGGGAGCAAGCCGTCATACCGCTCAGGAAGGAGACGCATTCTGTCTCCTAGAGATGAACGTACTTTGGTACAAAAAGTACAAATCAATCCCAGAACAACAGCAAAGGAACTTGTGAAGATGCTGGAGGAAACTGGTACAAAAGTAACTAAATCCACAGTAAAACGAGTCCAATATCGACATAACCTGAAAGGCCACTCAGCTAGGAAGAAACCACTGCTCCAAAACCGCCATAAAAAAGACAGACTACAGTTTGAAACTGCACATGGGGACAAAGATCTTACTTTTTGGAGAAATGTCCTCTGGTCTGATGAAACAAAAATAGAACTGTTTGGCCATAATGACCATCGTTATGTTTGGAGGAAAAAGGGGGAGGATTGCAAGCCGAAGAACACCATCCCAACCTTGAACCACAGAGGTGGCAGCATCATGTTGTGGGGGTGCTTTGCTGCCGGAGGGACTGGTACACTTCACAAAATAGATGGCCTCATGAGGATGAAAGACTATGTGAATATATTGAAGCAACATCTCAAGATATCAGTCAGGAAGTTAAAGCTTGGTCGCAAATGGGTCTTCCAAATGGACAATGACCCCAAGCATACTTCCAAAGTTGTGGCAAAATGGCTTAAGGACAACAAAGTCAAGGTATTGGAGTGGCCATCACAAAACACTGACCTCAATCCTATAGAACATTTGTGGGCAGAACTGAAAAAGCTTGTGCGAGCAAGGAGGCATACAAACCTGTACTTCCGGCGCCGACAGAGATGGCCGCCTCGCTTCGCGTTCCTAGGAAACTATGCAGTTTTTTTTTTTTTTACGTGTTATTTCTTACATTAGTACCCCATTAGTACCCCAGAACCAAAAAATTTGATCATATTACTCCAGTGCTAGCCTCTCTACACTGGCTTCCTGTCAAAGCAAGGGCTGATTTCAAGGTTTTACTGCTAACCTACAAAGCATTACATGGGCTTGCTCCTACCTACCTCTCTGATTTGGTCCTGCCGTACATACCTACACGTACGCTACGGTCACAAGACGCAGGCCTCCTAATTGTCCCTAGAATTTCTAAGCAAACAGCTGGAGGCAGGGCTTTCTCCTATAGAGCTCCATTTTTATGGAACGGTCTGCCTACCCATGTCAGAGACGCAAACTCGGTCTCAACCTTTAAGTCTTTACTGAAGACTCATCTCTTCAGTGGGTCATATGATTGAGTGTAGTCTGGCCCAGGAGTGGGAAGGTGAACGGAAAGGCTCTGGAGCAACGAACCGCCCTTGCTGTCTCTGCCTGGCCGGTTCCCCTCTTTCCACTGGGATTCTCTGCCTCTAACCCTGTTACGGGGCTGAGTCACTGGCTTGCTGGGGCTCTCTCGTGCCGTCCCTGGGGGGGTGCGTCACCTGGGTGGGTTGATTCACTGTTGTGGTCGGCCTGTCTGGGTTGCCCCCCCTTGGGTTGTACCGTGGCGGAGATCTTTGTGGGCTATACTCGGCCTTGTCTCAGGATGGTAAGTTGGTGGTTGAAGATATCCCTCTAGTGGTGTGGGGGATGTGCTTTGGCAAAGTGGGTGGGGTTATATCCTTCCTGTTTGGCCCTGTCCGGGGTGTCCTCGGATGGGGCCACAGTGTCTCCTGACCCCTCCTGTCTCAGCCTCCAGTATTTATGCTGCAGTAGTTTATGTGTCGGGGGCTAGGGTCAGTTTGTTATATCTGGAGTACTTCTCCTGTCCTATTCGGTGTCCTGTGTGAATCTAAGTGTGCGTTCTCTAATTCTCTCCTTCTCTCTTTCTTTCTCTCTCTCGGAGGACCTGAGCCCTAGGACCATGTCCCAGGACTACCTGACATGAGGACTCCTTGCTGTCCCCAGTCCACCTGGCCATGCTCCTGCTCCAGTTTCAACTGACCTGAGCCCTAGGACCGTGCCCCAGGACTACCTGACATGAAGGCTCCTTGCTGTCCCCAGTCCACCTGACTGTGCTGCTGCTCCAGTTTCAACTGTTCTGCCTTATTATTATTCGACCATGCTGGTCATTTATGAACATTTGAACATCTTGGTCATGTTCTGTTATAATCTCTACCCGGCACAGCCAGAAGAGGACTGGCCACCCCACATAGCCCGGTTCCTCTCTCGGTTTCTTCCTAGGTTTTGGCCTTTCTAGGGAGTTTTTCCTAGCCACCGTGCTTTTACACCTGCATTGTTTGCTGTTTGGGGTTTTAGGCTGGGTTTCTGTACAGCACTTTGAGATATCAGCTGATGTACGAAGGGCTATATAAATAATTTGATTTGATTTGATTTGATTTGATTTTGAGGTCATCTTAGGTTTCATTACATACAGTCGAGAAGAACTACTGAACATAAGAGCAGCGTCAACTCACCATCAGTACGACCAAGAATATGACTTTCGCGAAGCGGATCCTGTGTTCTGCCTTTCACCCAGGACAACGGAATGGATCCCAGCCAGCGACCCAAAAAAACGACTTCGTAAAAGGGAGAAACGGAGCGGTCTTCTGGTCAGACTCCGGAGACGGGCACATCGTGCACCACTCCCTAGCATTCTTCACGCCAATGTCCAGTCTCTTGACAACAAAGTTGATGAAATCCGAGCAGGGGTAGCATTCCAGAGGGACATCAGAGACTGTAACGTTCTTTGCTTCACGGAAACATGGCTCACTGGAGAGACGCTATCGGAATCGGTGCAGCCAGCTGGTTTCTCCACGCATCGCGCAGACAGAAACAAACATCTTTCTGGTAAGAAGAGGGGCAGGGGCGTATGCTTCATGGTTAACGTGACGTGGTGTGATCATAACAACATACAGGTACTCAAGTCCTTCTGTTCACCTGATTTAGAATTCCTCACAATCAAATGTCGAACGCATTATCTACCAAGGGAATTCTCTTCGATTATAATCACAGCCGTATATATTCCCCCCCAAGCAGACACATCGATGGCTCTGAATTAACTTTATTTGACTCTTTGCAAACTGGAATCCATTTATCCGGAGGCTGCATTCATTGTAGCTGGGGATTTTAACAAGGCTAATCTGAAAACAAGACTCCCTAAATTTTATCAGCATATCGATTGCGCAACCAGGGCTGGAAAAACCTTGGATCACTGCTATTCTAACTTCTGCGACGCATATAAGGCCCTGCCCCGCCCTCCTTTCGGAAAAGCTGACCACGACTCCATTTTGTTGATCCCTGCCTACAGACAGAAACTAAAACAAGAAGCTCTCGCGCTGAGGTCTGTTCAACGCTGGTCCGACCAATCTGATTCCACACTCCAAGACTGCTTCCATCACGTGGACTGGGATATGTTTCGTATTGCGTCAGACAACATTGACAAATACGCTGATTCGGTGAGCGAGTTCATTAGAACGTGCATTGAAGATGTCATTCCCATAGCAACGATTAAAACATTCCCAAACCAGAAACCGTGGATTGATGGCAGCATTCGCGTGAAACTGAAAGCCTGAACCACTGCTTTTAATCAGGGTAAGGTGACCGGAAACATGACCGAATACAAACAGTGTAACTATTCCCTCCGCAAGGCAATCAAACAAGCTAAGCGTCAGTATAGAGACAAAGTAGAATCTCAATTCAACGGCTCAGACACAAGAGGTATGTGGCAGGGTCTACAGTCAATCACGGATTACAAAAAGAAAACCAGCCCAGTCACGGACCAGGATGTCTTGCTCCCAGGCAGACTAAATAACTTTTTTGCCCGCTTTGAGGACAATACAGTGCCACTGACACGGCCCACAACTAAAACATGCGGACTCTCCTTCACTGCAGCCGACGTGAGGAAAACATTTAAACGTGTCAACCCTCGCAAGGCTGCAGACCCAGACGGCATCCCCAGCCGCGCCCTCAGAGCATGCGCAGACCAGCTGGCTGGTGTGTTTACGGACATATTCAATCAATCCCTATCCCAGTCTGTTGTTCCCACATGCTTCAAGAGGGCCACCATTGTTCCTGTTCCCAAGAAAGCTAAGGTAACTGAGCTTAACGACTACCACTCACTTCCGTCATCATGAAGTGCTTTGAGAGACTAGTCATATAGACCATATCACCTCCATCCTACCTGACACCCTAGACCCACTCCAATTTGCTTACCGCCCAAATAGGTCTGTAGACGATGCAATCTCAACCACACTGCACACTGCCCTAACCCATCTGGACAAGAGGAATACCTATGTGAGAATGCTGTTCATCGACTACAGCTCGGCATTTAACACCATAGTGCCCTCCAAGCTCGTCATCAAGCTCGAGACCCTGGGTCTCGACCCCGCCCTGTGCAACTGGGTACTGGACTTCCTGACGGGCCGCCCCCAGGTGGTGAGGGTAGGCAACAACATTTCCACCCCGCTGATCTTCAACACTGGGGCCCCACAAGGGTGCGTTCTGAGCCCTCTCCTGTACTCCCTGTTCATCCACGACTGCGTGGCCATGCACGCCTCCAACTCAATCATTAAGTTTGCGGACGACACAACAACGACGAGACGGCCTACAGGGAGGAGGTGAGGGCCCTCGGAGTGTGGTGTCAGGAAAATAACCTCACACTCAACGTCAACAAAACTAAGGAGATGATTGTGGACTTCAGGAAACAGCAGAGGGAACACCCCCCTATCCACATTGATGGAACAGTAGTGGAGAGGGTAGTAACTTTTAAGTTCCTCGGTGTACACATCACAGACAAACTGAATTGGTCCACCCACACAGACAGCATCGTGAAGAAGGCGCAGCAGTGCCTCTTCAACCTCAGGAGGCTGAAGAAATTCGGCTTGTCACCAAAAGCACTCACAAACTTCTACAGATGCACAATCGAGAGCATCCTGTCGGGCTGTATCACCGCCTGGTATGGCAACTGCTCCGCCCACAACCGTAAGGCTCTCCAGAGGGTAGTGAGGTCTGCACAACACATCACCGGGGGCAAACTACCTGCCCTCCAGGACACCTACACCACCCGATGTCACAGGAAGGCCAAAAAGATCATCAAGGACAACAACCACCCGAGCCACTGTCTGTTCACCCCGCTATCATCCAGAAGGCGAGGTCAGTACAGGTGCATCAAAGCTGGGACCGAGAGACTGAAAAACAGCTTCAATCTCAAGGCCATCAGACTGTTAAACAGCCACCACTAACATTGAGTGGCTGCTGCCAACACACTGACTCAACTCCAGCCACTTTAATAATGGGAATTGATGGGAAATGATGTAAAATATATCACTAGCCACTTTAAACAATGCTACCTAATATAATGTTTACATACCCTACATTATTCATCTCATATGTATATGTATATACTGTACTCTATATCATCTACTGCATCTTTATGTAATACATGTATCACTAGCCACTTTAACTATGCCACTTTGTTTACATACTCATCTCATATGTATATACTGCACTCAATACCATTTACTGTATCTTGCCTATGCCGCTCTGTACCATCACTCACTCATATATCTTTATGTACATATTCTTTATCCCCTTACACTTGTGTCTATAAGGTAGTCGTTTTGGAATTGTTAGCTAGATTACTTGTTGGTTATTACTGCATTTCGCTACCCTCGCATTAACATCTGCTAACCATGTGTATGTGACAAATAAAATTTGATTTGATTTGACCTGACTCAGTTACACAAGCTCTGTCAGGAGGAATGGGCCAAAATTCACCTAACTTATTGTGGGAAGCTTGTGGAAGGCTACCCGAAACGTTTGACCCAAGTTAAACAATTTAAAGGCAATGTAAACTTTTGACCCACTGGGAATGCAATGAAAGAAAAAAAAGCTGAAATAAATGACTCAACTATTATTCTGACATTTCACATTCTTAAAATAAAGTGGTGATTCTAACTGACCTAAGAGAGGGAATTTTTACTCTGATTAAATGTCAGGAATTGTGAAAAACTGAGTTTAAATGTATTTGACTAAGGTGTATGTTAACTTCCGACTTCAACTGTATTTTCAGGTCTCTCCAGAGAAGTTTGATTGCGTTTAAGTCCGGCTCTGGCTGGGCCACTCAAGGACATTCAGAGACTTGTCCCGAAGCCACTCCAACATTGTCTTGGCTGTGTGCTTAGGGTCGTTGTCCTGTTGGAAGGTGAACCTTCATCCCAGTCTGAGGTCCTGAGCACTCTGGAGCAAATTTTCATCTAGGATCTTTCTGTACTTTGGTCCGTTCATTGTTCCCTTGATCCTGACTAGTCTCCCAGTCCCTGCCACTGAACAACATCCCCTCAGCATGATGCTGCCATCACCATGCTTCACTGTAGGAATGGTGCCAGGTTTCCTTCAGATGTGACACTTGGCATTCAGGCCAAAGAGTTCAATTGTGGTTTCATCAGACCAGAGAATCTTGTTTATCATGGTCTGAAAGTGCTTTAGGTGCTTTTTGGCAAACCAAGTAGGCTGTCATGGACCTTTTACTGAAGAGTGGCTTCCATCTGGCCACTCTACCATAAAGGCCTGATTGGTGGAGTGCTGCAGAAATGGTAGTCCCTCTGGAAGGTTCTCCCATCTCCACAGAGGAACTCTGGAGTTTAGCTGTGCAGACAGCTCTAGGAAGAGTCTTAGTGGTTCCAAACTTTTTCCATTTAACAATGATGGAGGCCACTGTGTTCTTGGGGACCGTCAATGCTGCAAAACTGTTTTTGTATCCTTCCCAAGATCTGGGATCCCGAGTGGCGCAGCCGTCGAAGGCACTGCATCTCAGTGCTAGAGGGGTCACTCCCGACCCTGGTTCGATTACAGGCTGTATCACACCCCGCCGTGATTGGGTGGTGCACAATTGGCCCAGCGTCGTCTGGGTTAGGGTTTGGCCCGGGGTAGGCCGTCGTTGTAAATAAGGATTTGTTCTTAACTGACTTGCCTAGTTAAATAAAAAAAATGTGCCTCGATACAATCCTGTTTCGGAGCTCTACGGATAATTCCTTCAACCTCATGGCTTGGTTTTTTCTCTAACATGGCACTGTCAAATGTGGGACCTTATATAGACAGGTGTGCGCCTTTCCAAATCATATCCATTCAATTGAATTTACCACAGGTGGACTCCAATCAAGTTATAGAAACATCTCGTGGATGATCAATGGAAACAGGATGCACCTGAGCTCAATTTCGAGTCTCATAGCAAAGGGTCTGAATACTTATGTAAATAAGGTATTTCCTTGTTTTTAAAAAATGGTATTCATTTGCAAACCTTTCTAAAAACCTGTTTTCGCTTTGTCATTATGGGGTATTGTGTATAGATTGATGAGGGAAAAATAGAATTAAACCATTTTAAAATAAGGCTGTAACGTAACAAAATGTGAAAAGACTGAAGGGGTCTGAATACTTTCCCGAATGCAGTGTATACATATATATATATATATATAAAATAATAGTGAAGACATCAAAACTATGAAATAACATACATGGAATCATGTAGTAACCACAAAGTGTTAAACAAATCAAAATATATTTTAGATTCTTCAAAGTTGTCACAACGCTATTATCAAGGAATAAGTTGGCTACTTTGAAGAATCTCAAATATAAAATATATTTTGATTTGTTCAACACTTTTTTGCTAACTACATGATTCCATGTGTTATTTCATAATTTAGATGTCTTCACTATTATTCTACAATGTAGAAAATTGTAAAAATAAATCAAAACCCTTGAATGAGTAGGTGTGTCCAAAGTTTTGACTGGAACTATATATATACAGTGGCAAGAATAAGGATGTGCACCCTTTGGAATTACCTGGATTTCTGCATAAATTGTTCATAAAATTTGCTCTGATCGTCATCTAGGTCACAACAATAGGCAAACACAGTCTGCTTAAACTAATAACACACAAACAATTATACGTTTTCAGGTTATTGAACACACCGTATAAACATTCACAGTGCAGGGTGGGGAAAGTATGTGAACCCTTGGATTTAATAACTGGTTGACCCTCCTTTGGCAACAATAACCTCAAGCGAACGTTTACTGTAGTTGCGGATCAGACCTGCACAACGGTCAGGAGGAATTTTGGACCATTCCTATTTACAAAACAGTTTCAGATCAGCAATATTCTTGGGATGTCTGGTGTGAACTGCTCTCTGGAGGGCAGGCCACAGCATCTCAATCGGTTGAGGTCAGGACTCTGACTGGGCCACTCCAGAAGGCGCATTTTTCTTCTGTTGTTGATTTACTTCTGTGTTTTGGGTCGTTGTGCTGTTGCGTCATCCAAATTCTGTTGAGCTTCAATTGGTGGACAGATAACCTTACATTCTCCTGTCGATGACAGCAAGCTGTCCAGGCCCTGAGGCAGCCCCAAACCATTATGCTCCCTCCACCATAGTTTACAGTTGGGATTAGGTTTTGATGTTGGGCTTCTGTGCCTTTTTCCCCCACACATAGTGTTGTGTGTTCCTTCCAAACAACTCAACTGTAGTTTAATCTGTCCACAGAATATTTTGCCAGAAGCGCTGTGGAACATCTAAGTGCTCTTTTGCGAACAATGTTTTAATTGGACAGCAGTGGCTTCTTCCATGGTGTCCTCCCATGATCACCATTCCTGGTTAGTGTTTTACGTATATGGTACTCATCAACAGAGATGTTAGCATGTTCCAGAGATTTCTGTAAGTCTTTAGCTGACACTCTAGGTTTCTTCTTAACCTCATTGAGCATTCTGCACTGTGCTCTTGCAGTCATCTTTGCAGGACGGCCACTCCTAGAGAGAGTAGCAACGGTGCTGAACTTTCTCCATTTATAAACAATTTGTCTTACCGTGGACTTATGAACATCAAGGCTTTTAGAGATACTTTTGTAACCCTTTCCAGTTTTATGCAAGTTAACAATTCTTCATCTTAATTTTGTTCGAGGCATGGTTCAGATCAGGCAATGCTTTTTGTGAATAGAAAACTCAAATTCTGTGAGTGTTTTTTATAGGGCAGGGTAGCTCTAACCAACATCTCCAATCTCGTCTCATTGATTGGACTCCAGGTTAGCTGACACCTGACTCTATTTAGCTTTTGGAGAAGTCATTAGCCTGGGAGGTCACACTTTTCCCAACCTACACTGTGAATGTTTAAATTATGTATTTAATATAGACAAGAAAAATACAATAATGTGTGTGTTATTATTTGAAGCACACTGTGTTTGTCTATTGTTGTGACTTAGATAAAGATCAGATCAAATTGTATGACTCATTTATGCAGAAATCCAGGTAATTACAAAGGGTTCACATACTTTTCCTTGCCACTGTATATTTTTAAAATATATTTTCCTTTATTATGTTCCCCTAACTGTACCACCCATCCCCTAATTGGAGTAAACTAATGGACAACAACACTTAGGCTTCTACTTCCAGCTTTTTCTCTTCTTTTTTTATCCCATCCTTCAGCTACCCTCATCCCCTCCCATCTATCGCTGAAGACCATCCAGTTTTGCTTTCTAGCTGGCATATATTTTTGACTGTGCCGTTTCACAAAAATTCTGAACCTCTATACATTTTACGGACCCAGTATATTTTACATTAGTTAACTTGTTGTTTTTAGTCCCACCCTTCAGCTCCACTCAACTCCTCCCATTTATCTCTTAACACCATCCAGTTTTGATTTCTATTTGCCATATATTTTTCAACTGTGCTGTGATGTTTCACAAAAGTTCTGAACCTTTCCAGTTGCGTTTTATTGATGGCAATTTGATACCCTGACGAGATTCTGAGGCCCATTGTCTGTCGGGCCATTCATCCGCCGCCATCGCCTCATGTTTCAGGATGATGCATGGCCCCATGTCACAAGGATCTGTACACAATTCCTGGAAGCTGAAAATGTCCCAGTTCTTCCAGACATTGAGCATGTTTGGGATGCTCTGGATCAACGTGTAAGACAGCGTGTTCTAGTTCCCGCCAATATCCAGCAACTTTGCACAGACATTGAAGAGGAGTGGGACTACATTCCACAGGGCACAATCAATAGCCTGATCAACTCTATTCGAAGGAGATGTGTCGTTGCTGCATGAGGCAAATGGTGGTCACACCAGATACTGACTGGTTTTCTGATCCACGCCCCTATCTTTTTTCTTTTAAGGTATCTGTGACCAATATGCATATCTGTATTCCCAGTCAATGTGAAATCTATAGATTAGGTCCTAATTAATTTATTTCAAAATATTGATTTCCTATATGAACTGTAACTCAGGAAAATGAACAGTAAAATCATTTAAAACTGTTGCATGTTCCATTTATATTTTTGTTCAGTGTAGTTTTTGGTTAAAAAAAAGACCAGGAATTCAGCTGGAAGAAATATGTAATTTAGGAAGTCTGTTCCCAAGTATTCCCACTAATAAAAAAAGAGACATATATATATATAGTGTACAAATTATATTTATTTTCCAGCCCTCCTACCATTCGCTCCGATCTAGTTGCCTACCCATGCTGTAAGGGGAATAAGCGACTGTAAACACTAGGGGCCAATGTATCTGAAATGAGGACGGTAATAAATAGACCTGTGTGGGACTCCGCAATGACATTACCCTGAGGCAAGGCACAGGGTATGCCATGCCGTGCAGGCTTGCTCCTCTACCTACAGTGCCTGGCAAAAGTGTTAAATGCCACGTTGCACCACAGACTGTCCAGGAGTTGGCGGATGCTTTAGTCCAGGTCTGGGAGGAGATCCCTCAGGAGACCATCCGCCACCTCATCAGGAGCATGCCCAGGCGTTGTAGGGAGGTCATACAGGCACGTGGAGGCCACACACACTACCGAGCCTCATTTTGACTTGTTTAAAGGACATTACATCAACAAAGTTGGATCAGCCTGTAGTGTGGTTTTCCATTTTGAGTGACTCCAAATCCAGACCTCCATGGGTTGATACATTTGATTTCCATTGATAATGTTTGTGTGATTTTGTTGTCAGCACATTCAACTGTGTAAAGAAAAAAGTATTTTTTGTTGTTGTTGAATTTTTACCCCAATTTCGTGGTATCCAATTGTTAGTAGCTACTATCTTGTCTCATCGCTACAACTCCGGTACGGCTCGGGAGAGACGAAGGTTGAAAGTCATGCATCCTCCGATATACAACCCAACCAAGCCGCACTGCTTCTTATTACAGCGCGCATCCAACCCGGAAGCCAGCCACACCAATGTGTCGGAGGAAACACGTCGCCCGGCCCGCCGCAGGAGTCGCTGGTGCGCGATGAGACAAAGACATCCCTACCGGCCAAGCCCTCCCTAACCCGGATGACGCTGGGCCAATTGTGCGTTGCCCCACGGACCTCCCGGTCGCAGCCGGTTACGACAGAGCCTGGGCGCGAACCCAGAGTCTCTGATGGCACAGCTGGCGCTGCAGTACAGCGCCCTTAACCAGGAGGCCAAGAAAAAAAGTATTTAATAAGAATATTTCATTCATTCAGATCTAGGATGTGTTATTTTATTGTTCCCTTTATTTCTTTGAGAAGTGTATTTGCTATGAAGCCCCTAAATAAGATCTGGTGCAACCAATTACCTTCAGAAGTCACATAATTAGTTAAATAAAGTCCACCTGCGTGCAATCTAAGTGTCACATGATCTGTCACATGATCTCAGTATATATACACCTGTTCTGAAAGGCCCCCGAGTCTGTAACACCATAAAGCAAGGGACACCACCAAGCAAGCAGCACCATGAAGACCAAGGAGCTCTCCAAACAGGTCAGGGACAAAGTTGTGGAGAAGTACAGATCAGGGTTGGATTATAAAAAAATATCTGAAACTTTGAACATCCCACAGAGCACTATTAAATCCATTATTAAAAAATTGAAAGAATATGGCACCACAACAAACTTGCCAAGAGAGGGCTGCCCACCAAAACTCACGGACGAGGCAGGGAGAGCATTAATCAGAGAGGCAACAAAGAGACCAAATATAACCCTGAAGGAGCTGCAAAGCTTCAAACCACTTTAAGCTGTACTCTCCACCGAGCTGGGCTTTATGGATTGACTTTGTGAATAGTAATGCACGCTCAAGTTTTCTGATTTTTTTGTCTTATTTCTTGTTTCTTTCACAATAAAACATATTTTGCATCTTCAAAGTGGTAGGCATGTTGTGTAAATCAAATGATACAACCCCCCCAAAATCCATTTTAATACCAGGTTGTAAGAAAAGGAAAAATGCCAAGGTGTGAGTACTTTACCGTATGGTAAACCCTGTTTCTTGAAGCCATCGTTTGGGCTGGTTGCTTCAGCGCAACTATGATTAGTAAGTAACTATAACAAATCCACCAGGTTAAAATATCATACTAATTGGTGTCCAACCACATGGTTTCCATCAGGTTTAACCTGACTGAAGCATGGGTTCCCTCGCATGGGTTCCCTCACATGTTCCATTACCTACTCCTTTATCTAAGTCTAACCCAACTCAAAATAATAAGTGAATCAAATAGTATCTAATTCAAAACAAGAGGTTTTACCAACTGCTACTCCCTTTGTCTGTTGCTGTCTACAATGTTTTCCCACCAACTGTCCATAGCGCGCATCAGTCATGAAGCTGAGTTATAGCCAAATCATTATGATCTCTGCCTGTTTTGAGGCTCTTCCTTCCAACAATGGGCATCAGTTTCGATCAAAGGTTGGTTCAATAGGAACCCTGGTATGTGGCCAGTGTTCAGACATGCTCTCTCCCTCTCCAGCCTGCCTATCAATGGAAGGAAGCTACTATCTGAACTCAGCCAGGAATTCTATTTCCAAGTGGACGACGTCTGATAAATCATACGCATACACACACACACACTGCCTTGGGAAAGGAATGTGGCATCTCTCCTGCGTGTGTTAATGCTAATGCAATTCATGTGATTCATGTTGAAAAGCAGCCAGTTTGTTTTCGTATTGTCCTGAGGGAATGCACAGTGGCATCACCAGGGGGAATAAGGGAGCCATGATGCTTCCTTCCTTATTCCCTCGCATCTTCAGACAGTGACCAATGAGGTGCCCCAAACCACAGTATAAGGACCAATCAGGGACTTGTGCTCAGGGGAATTTCCAGTTTCCACAATGTTTCTAAACAGCAATGATGCCAAGGTCAGATGTCATGTCATGGAGAGCCATCATTGTCTACCGCGGCTGAACAATAGTGAAGGTAATTGCCAGATAACATGCCAGCTACTTACAGTACAATCTTAGAAAAAAGGGTTCCAAAGGGTTCTTCATTTGTCCCTATAAGAGAACCCTTTTTGGTTCTTGGTAGAACCCTACCCATAAGGGTCCTATGGGGACAGGCAATGAACTCTTTTAGGTTCTAGATAGCACCTTTCTAAGAGTGTAACAGTGGATGAAAAGCAAACATGACAAAATGAGTCAGCTATAAAACAGCTGCTTTAACTCGAACTCTAATACTCCACTTGCTTATGTTTATATTACCATCTTACCCTTTCACACCATTGTCATAGAGAGAGAGAGGACAGTTCTTACACTGATACTGTAACCATAGAAATAGAACTACAACAAGACACTAGAATGGGTAAATCAGAACATTACTTGAATATCGGATTAACATTCTAGTAATTACATTTCTATGACTATAACCAGCCTCTGCAGACTGACGCGCTGACGCCTGCCTCTGTCAGAGTGTGAATAACACTTTGCTCGCACTCCTTCTAGCGTTGGAGACTAATTCAGATGATCAGTGTGGATCATGAATGAGTAGGGGAGGTGTGATCCTTCATAGCACCACTACTGCTACCGGATACAGGTTGACTGGTCTGTCTCCTAATGGAGGCACAGATCTGTGGAAGCCAGGGGTCAGGCAGCTTTGGCACTATGCATAATATACTGTAATTCTATAGCGCTAGTTCTGGAGGAACATTCATATAGACATAGCGATGGACACACGGATTATGATAGTGTTACGAATGTGTTATGAATTCGTTATGTAGGTACCCTTCAAACAATGTGTCAGCCTATAATGAATGTGCTGAATAGTTGATCATGTAATGTATACACTCAAAGTATCTACTCTTGTATGACAAATTATGGACAACTAGCTATAGGGCCCAGTACTGTATTATGAGGTAGCCTACAGTCAATATTGGATGTTGGTTTTAATCTCTCTCTCTCTCTAGGCTTACAGTAGATTTGGCAAGACATGATTTTGTGATGAGAAAACATCAACAATGACTGACAGTTACAGCTCTTTTGTACTTCGCTGTGCTGCAGTTGCACTTTTATGCCTCCACTGCATTAGGACAACCAATGACATAAGAACCTTACAATTCATTTGTGATATAATTCAAAACATACACTACCGTTCAAAAGTTTGGGGTCACTTAGAAATGTCCTCGTTTTTGAAAGAAAAGCACATTTTGTGTCCGTTAAAATAACATCAAATTGATTAGAAATACAGTGTAGACATTGTTAATGTTGTAAATGACAATTGTAGCTGGAAACGGCTGATTTTTTAATTGAATATTCATAGAGGCTCATTATCAGCAACCATCACTCCTGTGTTCCAATGGCATGCTGTGTTAGCTAATCCAAGTTTATCATTTTAAAAGGCTAATTGATCGTTAGAAAACCCTTTTGCAATTATGTTAGCACAGCTGAAAACTGTTGTTCTGCTTAAAGAAGCAATAAAACTAGCCTTTAGACTAGTTGAGTATCTGAAGCATCAGCATTTGTGGGTTCGATTCCAGGCTCAAAATGGCAAGAAACAAATATCTTTCTTCTGAAACTCGTCAGTTTATTCTTGTTCTGAGAAATTAAGGCTATTCCTTGCGAGAAATTGTCAAGAAAATGACGATCTCGTGGAACGCTGTAATATAATAATAATAATATATGCCATTTAGCAGACGCTTTTATCCAAAGCGACTTACAGTCATGTGTGCATACATTCTACGTATGGGTGGTCCCGGGAATCGAACCCACTACCCTGGCGTTACAAGCGCCATGCTCTACCAACTGAGCTACGTAGTACTCCCTTTACGGAACAGCGCAAACTGGCTCTAACCAGAATAGAAAGGGGAGTGGGAGGCCCCGGTGCACAACTGAGCAAGAGGACAAGTACATTAGAGTGTCTAGTTTGAGAAACAGGCACCTCACAAGTCCTCAACTGACAGCTTCATTAAATAGTACCCACAAAACACCCGTCTCAACGTCAACAGTGAAGAGGCGACTCCGGGATGCTGGCCTTTTAGGCAGAGTGCCTCTGTTATTTTGCCCATCTTAATCTTTTCTTTTTATTGGCCAGTCTGAGATATTGCTTTTTCTTTGCAATTCCTGGAGTCGCCTCTTCACTGTTGACGTTGAGACTGGTTTCAGAAGAAAGTCTTTGTTTCTGGCCATATTGAGGCTGTAATCAAACCCACAAATGCTGATGCTCCAGATACTCAACATGTCTAAAGAAGGTCAGTTTTATTGCTTTTTTAATCAGGACAACAATTTTCAGTTGTGCTAACATAATTGCTAAATATTTTTCTAATGATCAATTAGCCTTTTACAATTATAAACTTGGATTAACTAACACAATGTGCCGTTGGAACACAGGAGTGATGGTTGCTGATAATGGGCCTCTGTACGCCATTGTAGATATTCCATAAAAACATCTGCCATTTCCAGCTACAAAAGTAATTTACAACATTATCAATGTCTACACTGTATTTCTGATCATTTTGATGTTATTTTAATGGACAAAAAATGTGCTTTTTTATCAAAAACAGGGACATTTCTAAGTGACCCCAAACTTTTGAATGGTAGTGTATATGTAATATAATAAAATAATAACTCAAAAGCTCAGATATGAATGAGGTTTCTCTTTAGTGAGTAACAAAATGTACATCCCAAATTACACCCTATTCACTTGATAGTATACTACATTACTTGTGACCATCGTCATACGTAGTGCACTATACACTAAGTGTACAAAACATTATGAACACCTGCTCTTTCCATGACATAAACTGGCCTAGCTGAATCCAGGTGAAAGCTATGATCCCTTGTTTATGTCACTTGTTAAATCCACTTCAATCAGTGTAGATGAAGGGAAGGAGAAAGGCGGGTTAAAGAAGGATTTTTAAGCTTTGCGAAAATTGAGACATGGATTGTGTATGTGTGCCATTCAGAGGGTGAATGGGCAAGACAAAAGATTGAAGTGCCTTTGAATGGGGTATGGTAGTAGGTTCCAGGCGCTGTGATTTGTGTCAAGAACTGCAACGCTGCTGGGTTTTCCCACGCTTAACAGTTTTCCGTGTGTATCAAGAATGGTCTTGACACAACTGTGGAATCAACATGGGCCAGCATCCCTATGGAATGCTTTCAACACCTTGTAGAGTCCATGCCCCAACGAATTGAGGCTGTTCTGAGGACAAAAGGGGTGGGTGCAACTCAATATTAAAGCCAAATGAGCACACTTTCCACTGCAGTCTTGGAACATTCATTTATCTTTATGCAGATGTCAGGGAGGACCAGTGACCACACTGCCCATAATGAGGACACAACCAACCCCACAGCCTTCTGTAGAGACTTCCCAGAAGACACCATAGCAAAGGAGACCACTTTCTGCTGCATGCAGCTCTGAGAAAACACGCTCTCTGATGCCTTCTACACTTAGGACATGACGCTATCAGAGTAAGAGAGAAAGAGAAAGTGTGAGAGGGTGTGAGAGTGCAAGAGAGAGAGAATAGAGAGAGAGGGAGAGAGAATAGAGAGTGAGAGGAGAAAGTGAGAGGAATGGCCTGGGCGAAAGTCAAATGAGGTCTCTGCCTCCTCGTGCTGTTTCAAACTCTGACAGCTGAAGCCCCTTGGACCAATGGCATCTCTCCTCTCCCCATTCTCCAACATCAATTCTCCCCTCCCTCCCTCCATCATACATCCCATCACTTTGTCCACAGGATTAAAACAAAGCCTCTCAGCTTCTGATCAGCCACTTTGGACAGGAAGCCACAGACTCCATCAGACCATATTTGCAACACATAGAGATGACACACAGAGGGGAAGGTTCATTGAGAGCATCAAACTGACCATGCAGAAGAGAATATCCTTGCAATAAGCCCCCTATCCAATACCTAGCATACAGTGTATTCTAATCATCCCCATCAAAACTGATGGAGGATAGAGTGCCCTTTGCAGCCAACACCAATGACATTTATTAACAATCTGCCCTTTTAAAATGGTCATGTAAGTTCTTATTTTTATTTTTGTATAATTTTAATGTTATGGCCATTGTGTTTGTGATTGAGCCTTCGGAATGGAATCCAAAGACAAAGTGAATGTGACATTAAAGCTTTTGAATGTAATGTAATTTAAACTCTAGATCAGGTCAATTCAAATCTGGACTTTGAAGCCAGTTCCACTACTGATTTTCAGTATTTCCCTCTAACCAGGGACTGATAATGACCTGGGACACCAGGGTGCAATTCATTATCAGGTAGAACACAACCGGCAGTACTCTGGACCTGCAGGCTCAGATTTGAATACCTCTGCTCTAGATATCAGTATGCTGCTTACCTTCCGATCATGGTGGAATGCTGCTGGACGGCAGCCTCCAGAAGGCGCTCCAGGATGGTCCACTCCCCCATGATGGCCGTGGTTCCTCCTCTGGGTACAGGAAACCCGCTCCTCCTTCGGGGCTTTGAGGTGCCCTAGGCTCACCTTCGTCTACCCACCGGAGGGGAAGCGAGAGTGCTGCTGCTGGGTGGGACTGGGGGCAGAGGGCGTCCTCTACTACAGCTCACTGGGCCCCCATGGCTGCCTGGTGGATATCCATGGACCCTGGCTCCACCCCCACCGCGCTGACCTGAGATGACTGGAACGGTGCCGCCGTGCAGACGCGCGTGCACGTACAAGCACTGTATCTGGTGGCAGAGTTGGTGTCCCTATTTTCACTAGTTCTGCCCTCGCGTGGGTTCTCTCTCTCTGCGATCCTGCCCTCTAGGTGTACCTGGCCTTTCTACCTATCTCTGTCTCCAGCTGCTTTCACACACACCTGCTCGCTACCACAACACACATAGAAGAGCCTCACACTCTCTCCCCAGCTGTCGTAATCCCTCAGCCACTGTGCTGTGTCTGGTAAAACACAATGAAACCAGACTCACACACTCTAAACGCCCTGCCATGCACTGAGACTTACAGTGTGCAGGAACAGTGATCCATCGCACCCAGTCTCACAAACACACTTCACGCTCGCACATTGTCCTCAACAGTCAAAGATCAGCGTCTGTCTTCTCGCTCCACTCCTCCCTCATCCTCCTCTTCCCTCCCTCCACTGTCTCTCCTCCGTCCTCTCTCTCTCCTTCCCTGTGGCTAGTCTTGTGCTTCTCTGCCTCTCTCTCCACCTCTCCCGAACAAGCTGCTACCTGCCGCTCTCCCTCCACATTGTCTAGTTTTCTGCTTCACCCTCCCTCTCTCATCTCTCCTCGTTCTGTTCACACTGTCAGCGGAGTAGTGTACCTCTCTCTCTCTCGTTTATCGCTCGCTCTCCCCCTCTCTCACTCTGGCAGAGAGTGAATATCTGCTTCGCTTCTGCTCGTAAGGAACGCTCCCCACTGGTTTCTCTCAGCGTGATAGAGGAATAATAGCTCTTCTTCTCCTCCTCCCTCCCTCTGCCTTCATCTTGCTCCTCTCACAGTTTGACTTCAGTCTCTCCGTCTCCACCTGCCCACTCCCTCTCACTCTCTTACACTCTCGGTCTGTCTGCAGCCACCCGGTTCGCGCGTGTCCAGAGGGTTAGAGAGGAATCATCGCTCTGCTCCTCCCTCCATTGCTCTGTTTATCCCCTCCTTTCTCATCTCTCACTGTTCCACTCCAAATACAACACAACCGAGACACAAACCATTTTCCATTATCACTCTCTTCCAGCCTTGCCTTTCATCCATCCCTCTATTTCCCCCACCTCCTGGTGTGCCTGTTCTACCTCTCCTCTCACCTTCTGTGTGTACACAGAGCGTTCACATTGACAACTGTGTTTATTGGCACTGGCATGGTGTTGGGGGATGCAAATGTAGAAGACTTGTCGTGGTCACCTCTGCTGTTATGGTCACTCTCAAATGCACAAACACTTGCTAATTCTCTGGTGGAAGATGATATTCAACGTTTGGAGCAACGTGGGAAAAGTCTAATGCTGCAGTGACTGTGAGAGCCTGTTGGATCTGGAGTGATTTACTCAGGTGATGCACCCCCCTCTCTTCAGGATCCAGACCCGTATCCTCCCAAATGAATACAGCCGTGGGACTGACTGGTAAAAGCTACTGTATTGTACACAGTTCATATCACTGTTACCCATCCTCTCACGTTCAAGGAAGCATCCACTGTGAGGTTCAGGTGAAGACCATAAATATCTCCCAAGAGGGTCTTTGACATAATCATGTCCTGAATGAGTGACCTATGGTCAGTACCTGTGCAGTCAGTAGGGGAGGGGATGAGGTACTCACCTTCACTATTCGTGTGTATTTGAGAAAGGACAGCTCGAAGACTGGTATATAAGGACTATAGGTGAGAGGACTGATGGTTGCTGACTCAGGGAGCCGCGTCGAGACACACTATAATGAAGTGATGCAGGTGAGCAGTGAGAGTGTTCATAATGTGTAACGCTCTGCTCCACTCACAGCCCACTCACGGCCCACTCACAGCCCACTCACGGCCCACTCACGGCCCACTCACAGCCCACTCACAGCCCACTCACGGCCCACTCACGGCGCACCATTGTCATCTACCTCATGCTAATGCAATCTGACTCCATCAAAGGCTCGCACATGTATGTGGTGAGGGAGAATAGGAGATAAACATCAAAACCATCGCTCTCAAACACACACGTAAATCTATACACTCAGAATGACTGAAGGTCATGGTAAACCAAGATGGCTGGTAGCATCGATAGATTAAACGAGAACATTATTGTCCATTGCGTTGTGAAATAGCCATACCATAGGTATGGTTTACTACAGGCACAGTCTCAGAGGCACCAGTGTGTTGAGTGTAACTACTGTGAGTAGGGGCAGGGCGATGTGGGCATCGGAGGTTGCCTGGCTGGAAGGCACAGGGATTAGCGTTGTGGGGAGGGATCAGAGGCGGGTGGTGGGCCACTCTTTAGGTAAAGATTACATTTGCACCCCGATTAAGGGATAAGCAGCTTTGTCGGAGCTCCAGGCACCCACGGGACCTGGGGATACTTCCATACTGCCTGGCCAGGGGTAATTAAGGTTTAAGGTCTCCCCTCCCTGTCGGTGTCCTCCTCCTCCCCAACTCCATATTAATGCCCATGATTTTGGAATGAGATGTCCATCGAGCCTGGTGTCCACATACTTTTGGCCATGTAGACTACATTATATGGACTCTGTGTAAAATAATAGTGGCGGACATGATTTTTGAATGACTACCCCTTCCTCTGTCCACCATACATCTGTAAGGTCCCTCAGTCAAGCATTGAATTTCAAGCAGATTCAAGTACCAAGACCAGGGACCTTCTTGACAGCCTCAAAGATGGGCAGTGATTGGTAGATGGGTAACAATAAATCAGACATTGAATATCTCTTTAAGATATTAATTATCAAGTTAATATTCCTTCCTGTCAAGTTACTAACACTGCTATGGGTGATGTATTAAACCACCCCGACGCATCAAAGATGCAGTCGTCCTTTTGAACTGAGCTGCAGGACAGGAAGGAAACTGCTTAGGGATGTCACCACGATGCCATTGGTGATTTTAAAAGTTGGCTGTGATGGAAGAAAACTGAGAATGGATCAACATGTGACTCTACAATAATGACCAAAATGACAGTGAAAACTATACATAAAAGATTCCAAAACATATATATACACATACATATATATATATGCAACAAGTCACTAAAGTAATACTGACAACAAAAACAGCAAAGGAATACTCTTTTTGGCCTAAATGCAAATTCAACACATTACTGAATAACTGCCTCCTTATTTTCAAGCATGGTGGTGGCTGCATCATGGTATGAGTATGCTTGACATAGGCAAAGAATGAATCTTAAAAAATATAATCTCATCCACTTTTACAGTATTTTGTGTAGACAATGGACAAATATGTACAATAAAATCCATTTGAATCTCACTATGTAACACAAAATGTGAAGAAATCCAAGGGCCGTGTACTTTCTATAGGCACTGAATAATACATTTGAGACACTATTTTCGCAAAGGTCACACGACCACTAAGATATTTCTATATACCACAAGCACCATGGATACACTATGTACACTAAACCCTTTAAACATTGTTGAAATTGTAAAAATATTTTTGTAAGCAATGTATTATATTTTTAAGCTGTTGAGTAGACTTCTGGTGACAAATTCAAATTTCATGTGGAGACTTATGCTTGTGGTCTTGAGATAATTTTAAGAAATCATACTACACCTTAATAATGCATTACTTATTTGTTGAGAAGCACAAACAGATTTAAATAGCATAATCAGAGTAAAAATAAAAACAATTTCATTAATTAACTTGCTTTAATGAAATCAAGTCAGATTACAGCAAATCAAGTGATTTTGTACACAACAGATATAACTGAAAGAATGTACCCAAGTCCACATGTTGACAAGTGGCTTTAAACGTTTTTCTTCCATTAACAGCCTTGTTATTCACTCAGGAATCCACTCCTAATGAGGGAATTAATCTTGGTTTTGCAAGAACAAAAGACAAGATCACCAACTGGGAGAGACGGACAGGAGAGAGCCCCCTTTCTGAAGCATTTAACATTCCCAACTGATGCCGACAGACCCAGAATCAGTGTATTTAAATATCCAAATGCATTAGAACTGACCCTGAATCTGACGGGCGCCATCTGGATTGGGCTGGTGCATGAAAATATCATTGCACAGCAAATAATGTTCCAAATCGTGGTGACTTGGATCTTCAATATTTTCCAACACAGATTTAAAAGGGTGGCAAATCCATCACTGACTTAAAATGGGCTGAGTTGATTGGAGACATTTGAGGGGGCAAATAGTAGCTCTTTGGCTGGCTGTCGCCCAGTGGCGGTGGGTGAGGCTGTGTTGTGAGTGACATCACAGTCCTGAACAGTTCCAGAGGTTGGTTTGGTCTCTAGGTGATCTCCCTGAAGGCCCTCTTCTCAACATACTTCACCTTGTGTCTCCTCTTGAACCTGCGGGAGGAGGCGGAGCACACAATCAAAGCACTTCAATGGCTTTATCAAATCAAGACTATATTCTCTTGTATAATAAAGACAAAATGAGATGTGGAGGGGAAACAGCACATTGCCCTCAGTTCCCAGGAGGCTGTTTACACAACAGCTCCCTGAGTTCCATGATTGTCTTCACATTTCCGTGGAAATACTGTGAGCGCAAGGATGGGATCATCACTGGACATAGTCATGCTTATGAAGCTGACAACCAAAAGAGAGGTATACTACAACACATGTTAGCCAGCTAACTTTGATAAAACAACAAAAGTAACTATTTTCTGGTTCATTAAGACAGCTAAATGTGTGTTTGGTTGTTGGGTCAATTAGACCAAGCCAATTTAAAGCTCATCATTCAAATTTTTTAAAATTATTTCACAATATTATGGGCTAACGCATAGATCCTGCTTTGTAGTATACCTCTCTGGAAACAGACAATAATGCAAACAAATCTAGAATGTTCTACTATGAAAGTTATGAGTTACTGACATGCAGAAACAACTATGTATAAATATATACCTGACATGAGATGCTGTTTGTTTTACAGAAAGGGAGAGAATAACTTACTTGGCTCGTTCTCTGGGCTCAATCATGTTCCTCTTTTGCATACTCTTGAAGCGGTCCTTGAGGACACTGCCCTCTGGCTGCAGGACACATAATTACATGTGGAGAAGGGAAACGTGTCAGTACACATCAGTAAATCCATATAAATAAAGATTGCTCTGATGAGGGACCTTGCTCCAAAACGGGTCAGCATGTGACATTATTGTGAATTAAGTTGCCGTGCTGTAAATTTTTCAGCATTTCAGTTCCACACACATGTACGTGGGTTCAAAAGGTCAGCCCAGTGTGAATGCATTGTAGACAGTGAGAGGGATGGTCAGTCACAAACCTTGAGTGTCCGCAGGGATCCAGGAATCTCATCACTCAGCTGGATCTCTAGATCCTGAGCCTGGAACCTGGGGAGATATGTGGGGGCCAAGTTCAGACAGAGTATGGAGATCACAGAGAGGACAACGGCACAGACGAAACTCACACTAAGGGGAAAGCAGCACTATGGAAATAAGGCTAAATTACTTGGTTTGTAATGGGGTATAGGTTTTTCTGGAGCCCATTGTTATAGAAATGTCTAAGGCTTCTTCCAGTGAATACTGGGATGCGTTTAACCTGCTTTTCAAATTGGCCAGGAAGCTCTATGGAGGACCTGTTGCATCTCGCTCTAGATATAAATTGTAATAAACAACCAAGATGGTAGATGAGAATAGTGGCATTCTTGTGGAGGTACTGACTTGAGTCTGCCGAGACGTCGGGGCATGGACTTCTCTGCCTCCTGGTTGGCCTTCCGCTGGGCCACCCTCTCTCTGGTCCGCTGCTCCCGCCTCTTCAGGGTCGCCTGGATGGAGCGCAGCTGGAAGAGCTGCTGCTTCTTGTCAGTGAACACCCTTGCCGCCTGCTTCTGTTGTGACTGAACAGCAAAAGAGACACCTTCGGTCAGATCCTAAGCTAGCACATGGAGGGGAAAGGCTAAAGCACATTAGGGGGAAAAGGCTTCGTAGTCTTGCATGCCTTTATCTTGTCGGCTCGCTCTCTCTTCCTTTCTTTCTCTGTCTTTTTCTCCTGCTGCAAGCCACCACGAATAGAAACATCATCCTCCTCCTCCTCTTCCTCCTCCTCCTCCTCCACTAACCCTTCCACTAGTTCCTGGAAGACTGTCTCCTGCAGAGAAACAACAGAAGAAGGTCAGGCAAAAATGGAGCTGAAGGACCACATACAGGTCTGAATTGTGTAATGATGAACAGTGGGTGGGGGGTTCTGTTGTCGTACCTCAGTGGCAGTATCCTCTTGTTTGACAGCAAGCTGCCTCTCTATTCTCAGCTCCGCTCTCTCCCTCTTCACCTCCACCTCATGGGCCTCTAGTAACAAGGCCTGGGAGAAAAAGGTGAGCACTTCAATACATCAACCACAGCATTACTCAACATGAAGAGACAGAACACTACACATCATGGGCGCAGAAGCATTGATAAGTTGGCATTGGCATTTAAAATCACCATTTAAGTGTATTAAGTTACCTGATGGGAGAAGAAGTCTGGGTTGTAGGAGCCTCCAGGGGCTATGACCTCCACTGCCGGGAGAATAGAGGGCTTTGCGTTGAGCTTCTCTGGTCGCTAAGAATGAACAAGACAGCGTTTAAAACTTAAATACAGTAAATATACAAACACTCCTATTTGCCTAAGTATCCCTTTTCACGATACAGCACATACAATACTGAGAGACTATAAACTTTAAGGCAGTGACAATGCTGCATTCTCACCTTCACACGCCGTTTCCCCGTTTGCTCAAGGTAGTAAGGATCTGCGGTCTCTTTGGCTGCAATATGAATAAAAGGTGGTCACAAAGACTGACAGAAAAACTCCAACTATTTATTTGACTTAGTTTAGCATTTTGAATAGCCAAACTTACCCTCTCCTCCCCACAAGTCATAATAGGGTCTGTCTGGGAAGTTGTTGGCTGCCGTCTTTGCCTTTGACGTTTTAGTTGCCGGTCTGCGGTTCAAGAGCCGTTTCTGTCTCCGTGGCAACACACCCATGGCCGCCAATTTCTCAGCATTCTCTGCAATGCGGCGGAGTTTCTTTGCGTTTGGTTGCTGGTAGGCCAAAACACTGGGGGAGAGAGGGAACTGAATTTTAAATAGTGCCCTAGACTTCAGTGTGTACAATCACATCTTATTATGAGAAATAAGCTAACCAGAGTACACTTGTGTACTTATCAAAATACAGCCTTGCTGCATGACTCCAGTTTACAAAGTGGGGGGAAATCTGCGTAGTATTAGTTTGTGCACATTAGCAAAACCTTTCGCAAACAGAAAACAAAAACAAGTTCAGGTAGTACCTTTCCCGTTTGTTTCCATTTCATTACTAGTAAATACGACCCAGTAGAGGGGAAACAGCACATTGCCCTCAGTTCCCAGGAGGCTGTTCACACAACAGCTCCCTGAGTTCCATGATTGTCTTCACATTCCCATGGGAATACTGTGAGCGCAAGGATGGGTTCATCACTGGACACTGTGCCATGCGCAAGCTGACTGAACCGGGCCAAACCATCTCCAGCTAAGGGCCAGGGAAGGATGGGGGTGAGAGGGCAATTGTCAGGGTATATCAGAAAAACTCACTCTTTAGGTGGAGGGACAAGGGAGTCATGCTGCAGGATCAGGTCTATCCTCAGGGGCCGCGACTTTGACTTCTTCCCCTTCTTTCTCTCTTGGACTTCTAGCAGACACAGAAAACACAAACTTCAGTGATTTGACACTCCAAACATTAACAAAGTTGAAGCAGAAAATATATTTGACGTAAACAGTGATATTGCTTACCTGGCAGGACACTTTTTTTCTGCTCTCCGATGTCCACAAAGAACAGGCTATCATCTGGCTTCTCAGATATCAGTCCTCTGTCGAATAAAATATTTTAAAAAAAAGTTTAACTAGGTAATTCAATTTGAATCAAAATATGTAGCTACGGCATAAAGCATGTGTTAAACTCTAAATAGAAGTATTAACGTTAGCTAGCTAACGTTAGGTAACGTTACATAAAAGCAGCCGAATCATAACGTTACTTGTAAACAGGGTAAGAAATGATTCAGTTTAGGTGTGTTGCTCTAGCCAACTCCCTTGGTTAACCAGCTTAGCTTGCTTGCTAATTAGAATAAACAACCCAACGTGTACATTAGCATTGTAAGGTACAACTTCCATTTTTTGCAAGATGTTGACCTGGACTGATTGACATGCAAACCTAGCTTGCTAGAATAATCAGATGTTTGATAATGTCGCAATACCTGCTAAATATACGCTTATTAGCAGGTAATAAAAGCTAGCAAGACAGCTAGCTCTGTTGGCAAACATGCTGCTCACCCTGTAGCTCTTTCCTGAAGTCTCACGTCATCCAAAAACTCTTCAACATCTTGAATATCACTGTGTTTGTTCCAATTCTTTTTCTTATTCTTATTCACACGCTTCCTCCGGCCACTGTTCAAGTCATCTGATTCGGCCGAAGATTTAAAAGATATGAATCCTGGCTGCAACGCTGCCACGCGTTTGAGTCTCTTAACCGCCGCCATGCTGGATCAGCCTTCTTTTCTTTGATGAGGTTTAAGGGCAGTTGGTATCCAATAAATGTTGCATTACCGCCACCTACTAGACTGGAGTATAATTCCCTTAAAGCTTGCTTGAAAAAAATACAAAATTAATAAATACAACAAATATCCTACCATCTAACACTACTAAAAACATAATAATAATGTCTAAATAAAATACCATACTCCACTATTTAAATCTATCTAGTCCTAATTCAGGCCAACAGCCTGAAAGAATGGGACACCACCACTTAAAAAACCCTGTAACTCTTCTGATGTCATGTCTCACACACCCAAATACTTATCTGCAGCTGACACCACAACCTTTATTTTCTTGGACTTACGTTCCATCCCTGCAGTACAGTTGATAACCATTGCCATAAATGCCAAAAATCCAATCTTACTGAAACGTATATCACTTGCTGGTTTATCCCTCTGTACTGGTACAGAACTACTAGTCACACCACTCCTCTCAGGATCCCTCCCTCTGTACTGGTACAGAACTACTAGTCACACCACTCCTCTCAGGATCCCTCCCTCTGTACTGGTACAGATCTACTACTCACACCCCTCCTCTCAGGATCCCTCCCTCTGTACTGGTACAGATCTACTACTCACACCCCTCCTCTCAGGATCCCTCCCTCTGTACTGGTACAGATCTACTAGTCACACCACTCCTCTCAGGATCCCTCCCTCTGTACTGGTACAGATCTACTAGTCACACCACTCCTCTCAGGATCCCTCCCTCTATACTGGTACAGATCTACTACTCACACCCCTCCTCTCAGGATCCCTCCCTCTGTACTGGTACAGATCTACTAGTCACACCCCTCCTCTCAGGATCCCTCCCTCTGTACTGGTACAGATCTACTAGTCACACCCCTCCTCTCAGGATCCCTCCCTCTGTACTGGTACAGATCTACTAGTCACACCCCTCCTCTCAGGATCCCTCCCTCTATACTGGTACAGATCTACTAGTCACACCCCTCCTCTCAGGATCCCTCCCTCTGTACTGGTACAGATCTACTAGTCACACCACTCCTCTCAGGATCCCTCCCTCTGTACTGGTACAGATCTACTAGTCACACCACTCCTCTCAGGATCCCTCCCCCTTGACCCATATTCCTCTACTTTCTTCACTGCCTCAGCATATGACAACTTCTGCACTACTCCAATCTTGGAAACCTCAACCTGCCTCACTCGCACAGGACATTTGTGATCCCCTGCCCAATGGGCACCCCTACAATGAGCACATTCCACTACTTTCCACAATGCTACGTATTCCTTTCTCTCATGCCCTTCTGCACACTTCTCATACCTAGGAACCTCCCTCCTACACACTGATGCCACATGCCCATAAGCTTGACACCTGTAACAATGTGAAGAATTCAGGACAGTAGCTCGTAACATCACTTTGTCAGAAAAAGACTCAACATCAAAACTCAAAAGAACAGACAATGACTCTGCTGTTCCTCCACTCACGCCACTGTCTGCATCGCACCAAACAATGAGCAACACAAACACCGGGAATCTTCCCCTTCAGTTGGTCAGCTTTCACATTTACCACGACCCCATTAAAATCACTCCTTTCAATGGCGCCCTTTTCTTGAGTGCAAAACAATTCCAATCTCTTGCCCCCATTCACTTAACACAGAGCACATGCTCCCTCTGACCAGCAGAAACACATACAATTATCAGACCACTTCTGGTTTCCTTCACCGATTCCACAGCACCCAACTCTGTTTTCACCTGCCCTGAGACCAAAAATGGATCTGCCAATAGGCAAGGGTCCACTTTTTCCAAAAACGTCACTCCTACTGTCACAGACTCATCTTTATCCTGACCCTCGGTGCAAGCCTCAGGCTCCGAGAACTTCACCACACCTACCACATCCAACGTTATGGTGCATTACCGCCAGCTACTGTACTGGAGTGTGGGCCAGAACCAGGCATTAACTAAATCCTACCTGCCAGATCCGTTGCTCTTAAAAAAGACAACAAAATATTTGAGACAATATCTAATGACGTTCTACTCAATATACACTTTAAACTAATGTCCTGTATCAATTTCTCCCTCAAATTAGATCTGAGCCTCTCTCTTTCCCCCTGATACTGCCCACATGGTAGCAATATATGCTCTACGGTCTCTGTTTCCTGGCAATAATCACACTTTCCTGTTGGATGCTTTCCTCCCACATTTAAGGATTTATTCAACTGGCTGGGTCCCACCCGTAATCTTTTAAAAATAGCCTCCTCTCTTCTGTCCCTTCCTGCCGTGGGTTTATAGTACCTCATAAAGCAGGCCCTGTCTGCTACGTGACCTAAGGGACTGGAGACTCCTTAGCACTGCACATGAATCAGAGCGAATAACTACTCTGTCTGGCTTGACTTCCTCCACCCATTGCAAGGCCAACAGCATGGCCAACAGTATGGCCATCAGCTCTGCCGTTTATACAGCCAGATGATCTGTAAATGCGTTTCCTGACTCTCACCCCACATTCCTGCACTACAAATGCTGACCCAGAATGTCATGTCCTCAGATCTTTTGAACCATCTGTGTATATGGCAACAAAATCCTGATACACTGTAGCCAGACGTCCATTAAACAAGTCAGATGGATCAACACCCTCCCTATCTTTCTGTAGTCTCTCCAACGCTTCTAGATCAACCACTGGAGGCGGGAGTAGCCACGGTGGATTTACAGGGATAGCTACCATTGGACTAAACTCCCTTCCATACAGTCCCATCACCTTCGCCTGGGTATTACCCACTCACCCAAAGCTTGTGTTCTGTCTTCGCTCATGTTCCCAGCATGCCCGTAAAATCCCTTTTGCAGGATGAGACACCCCATGTCCCTGTAGGTTGACCCACAAATTCATTGCCAGCTGCTGTCTCCTAATCTGCAATGGCATATATCCCCCATCTCCACCTGTAGTGCAGCCACTGGGAGATGTCCGAAAGGCCCCACTACATATTCTGAGTCCTTGTCCCTGTATGACATCGAGCCTTTCCAATGATGTCCGGGCTGTCGAACCATACGCTATGCTACCATAGTCTATTACAGATCGGATCAATGCAACATACATGGTCCTCAATGAGGAACGCCCAGCTCCCCAATCCTTCCCCGCTGCTCGACACCACCATACACTTCCCTAGTTGCTTCCCTCTGCGCCATGTCCTTACAGTACACCAACATCTCTTAACACATTAGCATTACAACTTCCCCAATCAACTCCTTTATCACAGCCGTTCACCTTGTCGGACTCATCTCCCCAACTCCTCTGTCCTCCCTAAACTTCCGAACCACTTTATGTTCCTACTGACCTCCATACTTGCTTCATTTTCTTCTCCATCACTATCTCTTACCATATCTCACCCAGTCTCAGCGTAGCGGTGCCAACTGCCACCACACCGAGTAAAGTTTGATTGTTTGTTAATCAAAGATGAACCGCTTTCGGCCTCTCTGGCCAAATCTACTACCAGAGCAGTACCCGGGAGTTCAACGAGCGTCTGCGTAGCCCTCCGACGTCTCCAGTCCATGCTCTGCTGGATCAGCTGTAGAATGTTTTTTCTTTTGAGGTTCAGCATGAGCTGATGGGCCTCTATCGCCACCTCGAGGAGGGATTGTGTAAAAACCACCCCTGGAAATAAGATATTTGTAGGCCCAAAATGTATAAAATGAAGATTTTTGCTATGTATTTTTTTCTAGGTATTTTAATACTTTTGCGATTTAAAACTTGTTTATAATACTAAAGCAATGTTTGTCACAATACACAAACCTTCCAAGAAATGTCATCTGAGAATCTAAGTTGTTTGATTTCTTACATTAACAAATTTGGTAACAGAAATCCAGTAATTGCTAATTTTGTAATTATAAACATTTTGTCTCGTGCACTCACATGGAATCACGTGTCCCATAAAACACCTTAAATTAGTCCATAAATGTCATACATTTAAATGGTCAATATCTGCCAATGCAATAAATAGACATTTTAAAAACATCGCACATTATGTAGTATATCACGCTTTTCTGAATGTATTGATCATATTTTTCAGTTAAGATGATTGATAATTGATTGAATGGGTCAATTGATAAACGTGTAGAAAAGTTGGTCTCTCTTGTCGCAGCAGATGCATTGTGGGTAACCTGCCATTTTAACCCAATATAGGACTCCATTCTGTTGTGGGAACAACGCAATAAATAAGGACACGAGACCAGTTTCACATTTAAACATTAGCTGTTGTATCAAAGGTAAGTGTCGCGTTTGAATTATATATTTTTAATTGTGTATTTGTGAATTTTCACTTTTTTTGTTCTTTAGATAGTATCTTTTTGCAACTAAATCCGCGATCATAGGGAAACCCAAGCTCGACGACCGAAAAAGCAAGCTATTATCTGCTTGTAGTAACTAGAGACCAAAGCATTACTGTCGAATTTGACACGGTTATGCACCGGTTCTGAGTGATCTTCTGAGTACTGAAGTTTTCCAATCGATTCCCAGTGGTGTTTAGAACAATCTTCAATGTGTTTGTTAGTATAAAGCGGCAATGTCATCGTTTAAACGTCGTTTTAATTGTCACCCTCTTGTAAAATACATTCGAATTTTCCTTCCCGTTAGTACGTTCCTGTTACAGCAGCCATCGTCTCCAATGCGTAAGAGGCGGGGACCTATTTGGTGAAAAACATTGCTCATTGGCGAAGAAGGAAGAAAATCCCGCCCATCAGATCACTAAACAAGTCCCGATTGGTAGTTGTATGAAACCGTTACGCTGTAATTCGCTCAATTTGATGTTCATCATCGCGTAATTGAGCCACAGACTTGGGTACAATCCGTGTTGTAAACAAATATCAAATTTTAAGCATGTTGATTGGTAGGTTACTTTAAGTGGTATCGGCTACTAGTTCCCTGTTTGTTGTACTCTTAATATAATTTTGGGATTATCCAGTACTAACCGAATCTGATTACTTTTTACATTTGGATTAATTTTCCTTTAGAATCGTTAGACAAAAGATCCATCGAACGCTTTGTGTTATTCTAGTGGTCTCTACTTGTGATCAGGTGGAACAAATGTAAACGTTCCTTTTTCCAATGATGAATTGAAAGTCTGAGATTAGAAAGGTGGTTATGTATTTTGTTATAACAGTATTTCTAAATGTAACAGTCTTGTTTTTCAAAAGTATCTCAACGGATGACAATTTTTGTTAAGGTAACATTAGTTAACTTTGTAATCAGATGACATGTAACAGATTATTCCAAACCCTGTTGATTGGATAGTGTATCCAATCATTAATAGACCAAACAATGTGCTTTTTATGGTTTCATAGAGCTGAAATGTGTCTCACCTAAAATCAAATGCCTCATGAAAGCTTGGCATTTTGAAGTATGACATGTGGCATTTATCAGGCTCACATAGTTTTACGCTGCAATTTGATATCTAGTTGGTTACACTTCCATTAACATTCCTTTCTCAACTTTGCCTTTATTCAGGTAATTTGTAGGAGCCATGGCCCGTACCAAGCAGACAGCCCGTAAATCTACTGGAGGCAAAGCCCCACGTAAGCAGCTGGCCACCAAAGCTGCCCGCAAGAGTGCCCCTTCTACTGGTGGGGTCAAGAAGCCCCATCGCTACAGGTGGAGAGTGAAACACATAGTGCCTGAACAGCCTTTCACCCACCTGGTGTCATGGTCTCCTTTAATAATTGTGTAGATGGAGTAAAGGACCACAGTGGTTAATTAATTGTGTGTTTTACCACAGGCCTGGTACTGTGGCCCTGCGTGAGATCCGTAGGTACCAGAAGTCCACTGAGCTGCTGATCCGCAAGCTGCCCTTCCAGCGCCTGGTGAGAGAAATCGCTCAGGACTTCAAGACTGACCTGCGTTTCCAGAGTGCAGCCATTGGAGCCCTGCAGGTCAGGGTTTAGGATTTCTGTTAACCTGCCAAATAACACTAAAACCAGACCTATCGGGAATCTGTACACTCAAAGGGAAACTTAATAATTTTGCCAATGAGGCCCTTTATCATCTTTTGTTGAGTCTGCTGAACTACTGAATGCCATGTCTGTCCAGTATGAAGAAAGTTAGTTAGGTTTGCGAGCTAATGCTAGTTAGTATTAATACAATGACAAAGTCTATGGGTATCTGCTAGCATGCTCATAGATGTAAACATTTAGTCATTGTACTAATGCTAGTTAGCATTGGCTCAAACTTTCTTCATACTGACTCAGGGGAAGTAAAGCGCCTCATTGCCAAAATTATGAAGTTTCCCTTAAAAGGTGGTGACCTCCTGGCAGTCATCTCCCCAAATGGTCAAAGAATGCATTGGTCCATACCAAGAGAGCTTATGCATGTCAGCTGAATTCAACTTTTTTTGTCTGCAGGAGGCCAGCGAGGCTTACCTGGTTGGTCTGTTTGAGGACACCAACCTGTGCGCCATCCACGCCAAGCGTGTCACCATCATGCCCAAAGACATCCAGCTGGCCCGTCGTATCCGTGGGGAGCGTGCTTAGACGCCACCCTTTTATTTTTTTTTATACCTCAGTCTGTCTTTTCCTCCCTTCCCACTTATCCTTATAAGGAGCTTGATTTGAGTAATGTGACACGTAAACTGTGTAGTCTTGTCCCCCTTAGTTCTCTTAGCAGCAGACTTTTAGGGTACTTTGTATCTGTTTTGAAGCTGATCTGAGTCACACCTTTGTGTATGCAACTCGGCACAGCAAAGGGTGCATGCATGAAGCATCTTGGGCAAGCATTTCCCCCTCCTACTATTACATTATGACAGGGTTGGTTTTCTAATTGATAAACATGTGGTGTTTTTACATGTACCCTTAATTATCATTTTTTTACAACTAGTGTTTCTACTGTTTACATGATACATTTACAAATGGTTAATTGTGTTCTGAAATTGATCAATAAAAATGACTTTGCATGATTCAAAATATTGCATAGGCCTATGTAGCACAATGTTTATGTATTTCTCCCATGTTTTTATCCAGGTAATATTTTAGTTCCTTTCTCAGGTTGTGATGCCCGTTTCACACTGATTTCGTTTTATTTTTTACATTTTTAAGCAGACATTTGTAAAAATCCAGAATTCTCATACAAAGGTGATAAACTACTGTTCCACAACTGGTTGAGTGAAGTGATTGGCCTGTACTGAGTTGTATGCTGCTGGCAATGGTATTTTAAATAGTGAACCGTTTTAATGTTATTTGAACTGTCATATTCATTGGCAAAAGTACCCACTTGTTTTACTTGCCAAGTACAGATTTTTTTTAATAGAAAATGGTGAGTGAAAATCACCAGTATAATACTACTTGACTAAGTATTTGGTTTTAAATATACTTGGTCAAATTCCTTACTAAGCACACGGCACCGTTAGCTTTATTTATTTTTATGACTAGCCAGAGGCACTCCGGCATCATTTACAAGCATGTCCAAAATCTTTACATCACATTCAGACTTTGCGCGTCTTACTATATTTCTTATAATATAATTAAGATGTGTGGATTGTTTAGCTATTACTGCATTGTTGGCGCTAGGAACACATTTCGCTACACCCGCAATGACATCTGCAAAATATGTGACTGCGGAGTGAGTCTGCCTGATCAGAGGGAGTAAGGATGACCAGGGACGTTCTCTTGGTAAGTGCGTGAATTTGACCTTTTTCTTGTCCTAAGCATTCAAAAATGTAACAAGTCCTTTAGTGTCGGGGATAATGTGTGGCGTAAACACTTTGTCCAAAATATTATTAAAGTACAGATACCCCAAAAAACTAAAGTAGTACTTACGCATTTTTACTTAAGTACTTTACACCACTGATTGGAAACCAGACCTTTGACATTGCAGGCTGACATTTGCACAAGACTTGTGAATGTAAGGTTGTACGATGATATAGAAATGCACAATAACTTCAGCATAATAGCTTTCTTGAGCATGGCAAATTGAAAAGCCAAAACGTTTCCACAACATCTTGAGAAAAATATTGATAGCAAGTATGTTATTATGTTCGTATATGAAATTTGGAGACTGATATATAAAGTAACATTCAGTGGCGTACAAAAGAATATCCAAAGATGTGTCTGAAGCAACACAAATGAAACGAAACTAGAAATGTTTGTATACACTATGGCATTCTGGGAGAAATGATTGACATAGCGGCCATTTTCCCGCTGGACGGTTGTTCCCATTGTGGATACGAGGAAGAAAATACTGACACCGCCAGACAAGCGAAACACTTCTCACATTCTTTTTAACCACTTTTGGTGTAGGTAAGTCAAACACTCGACTGCTTTTAATTTACGTGATCTTCACATTCGAAAAGTTTCAAATTGCTTCAATTGTGGTGTAATTTTGTTGGAGATCCATCTCGTTTTCGTCGTAGAGGAAAATAAACCCCACTGTCGAAACGGCACAGAATTGCAGCCTTTTCTACAGCTAGTGCAACTGGAAGAAAAAAAATTCAAATTATGCGCGGGTTCGCTTCGGTTGTACGCATGCATTGGTGGTCGAAGTCCGTTTCTGTGCCTACATACGAGTTCTCTGAGATGTCTTTTATGTATATTAGTTGTTTGATGATATTGTCAAACAGCTGTTTATTTAAATATCAAAGTTTTAGTGGTACTCCTTTGCTCTTCTGCCTATGGTCTTTATCCCGGTTGCGCATCAAGCAGCCGCCATCGTCACAGCGGAGTGGGCGGGGCTACCAACGTCTAGGAGTTGTAGATTGCGCCTCCTCGTGACAGAACATACGCTGATTGATCTTAGTCATATGTTTACACAATAAGATTGACTAACCAACCAATGCCGTCGTTTTCCCCCATTGATTGATTGATTGATTGGCCCACTCGACTTTGATTGGGAAACTCATGTTGTAGACTCTCAACACTTTTTTTTGGTTCTAGATGTGTTCAATGACAGTGAGTGGAACACCCAATTACTGTACAGAAATAATCTTGTTTCACAGGGATTTTCACATTTTGTGAAAGTTTTGAATCAGCTGAGGTAATGGATGAATACAAATCCAGTTACTTATTATCAGGTATAATTGCAATGAAAGTGTAAGCTATAGTAATTTTTGTGGTTCTCCCCTTTGTTCAGGTGATTTGTAGGAGCCATGGCCCGTACCAAGCAGACAGCCCGTAAATCTACTGGAGGCAAAGCCCCACGTAAGCAGCTGGCCACCAAAGCTGCCCGCAAGAGTGCCCCTTCTACTGGTGGGGTCAAGAAGCCCCATCGTTACAGGTGAGAGTAACAGTGAGGCTGAAAGGTCTTGCCAAAGCTGCCCTCTGTCCCTGAGCCACACTAATGTTCCTTATTATGACTCCATCACCACCTGATGCAAGAGAGAAGGATTTAGGCCTAAAGAGTTTGATGACATGTTTGACTCTGGATTTCTGTAATGAATCCATACAGTTGTGCAAAAGTCATGGGATTGTTCTAACTGTGTGTGTTTCCTTCCAGGCCTGGTACTGTGGCCCTGCGTGAGATCCGTCGTTACCAGAAGTCCACTGAGCTGCTGATCCGCAAGCTGCCATTTCAGCGCCTGGTGAGAGAAATTGCTCAGGACTTCAAGACTGACCTGCGTTTCCAGAGTGCAGCCATTGGGGCCCTGCAGGTCAGTGCTAACCCCAACCAAGGGACACAAGCTGTCATAAACCACATATCTCAAGTTCGAGGCAGGAAGACTATAATTGCATTATTACTTTTTTTTAAATCGCACACTAAAGAGCAATGCTTTGATCGTGTGCCTGACTGTATGACAAAATATAATTTTACAGGTTGATATTGTGAGCCGTTTCTCCAACCTGTTCTTTGTTGTCTGCAGGAGGCCAGCGAGGCTTACCTGGTTGGTCTGTTTGAAGACACCAACCTGTGCGCCATCCACGCCAAGCGTGTCACCATCATGCCCAAAGACATCCAGCTGGCCCGTCGTATCCGTGGGGAGCGTGCTTAGACGCCTACCTGATTTACCTCTCCTCCCCTCAACAGTCTGCCCTCCCCTTCCCTCCCCCTCTCCTCTTATGTTGGTAGTGATTTAGAGAAACAATGATTATGATAAGAATGTGTATAGCGGTGTTTTCTTAGTACTCTCGACAGCAGACTATTATAGGGTACTCTTTTGTGCATGTACCTGCTTGTTGCTGGTCAGATCCCCCACCATCACACCATCAAATCAGATGTTCCATCGTCATGATGCCGTGTGGAGAGATCAGATAAAACAAGACAGGGAATCTGACATAGGTTGTGGTCGCAGGAGGAGGGTGTTCAGGTTTTTGTCTGCAGAGTGGAGTACCTCTTTCTCTGCAGGGTGCTAGAACAACTGCCCTAGTCCCCTTCCTCCTTCCCCACTCTTCCAGTGAAATAGAGACTGAGCTGGTATCTTTCATGGCAACACATGAACGAGAGTCCAGCCCCCCTTTTGTGTGTGAGCGTGCAGATTCTGATCAGCACAGCAAATTGTATACAATTCAAAAACATCTCTGGAGCAATTGTTTATTACAATATTGATCATTATCGTGGGTATTATTTTTATTTGTTATGCTTACGCACATTTTTCATAGTGGATAAAAGATTTGTGAATGAAATGGAGGTTGATTCAAATAAAATTTTGTACAGAAAACAAAATTGCCGTAAGCTATCATTTCTACAGGTGTTGAAGCTTGTGATTTGTTTTAGCTGTCGAAGGGGATTCTAGGTAGTTCATTCTCATTTCATTGCCTCTTATATTGGCTCTATTTTCCCTTTGTCTTTGAATTCTCAAATTTGGCTTCTGCGATAAATAATTGGAGACAGCATTTTAAGGCTTTTGCAAACAAATAGTGAATCCAGTGTTCTTTTGTGATCACTCCTGAGGGGCCTTGTTGTGAGGTTTATGGAGCTGGTGGTCGATGCTCTCTTGCAAACCAAAAACAGTCTAATTGGTAAAGTGATCATGTATGTTAATGTTGAGCTGTAATGGTCACGGATATTTAGACCTCGCCCTTTGCTTCTCAGGTTGTGTCACCCTTTTAACTTAAAATCATTTATGTTTCTTAATTGGAATTTGAAATGTTAAGATGTTTAAATAAAACAATGTTTGTAATTTCCAGATATCTCATATGTGGTAATAAATGGATGTTACACACGTCTCAGTTTTGTTTAGTTCATTGACTGAATCAGTTACTACTAACAGATATTTAATATTATGGCCAGAGCTGTAAAAAGCACACATTTGATTAAATATTATTTGTCATATACACATGTTTAGTAGATGTTATTGCGGGTATAGCGAAATTCTTGTGAACAATCCTGAGTTAGGTTTGTTTGCTATTAGCATCACAATCTGGTGTTTTTCTTTAATGCGCTAAATCCTTGTGTAAAGGAGTTACACAGAAGTGTCCAGTACTGAGTTGAGGCAATGGAAAAACATAATACAAATTAAAACATGTTTTTTTCTCGTAATAATTTAGAGCTAAAAAACGACCAATAGAGGGCAGTAAAGTACCACATTTCAACAATGAGCCATATAGACAAGCCATACTCTGAATGAAGTGAAGACTATGGATGGAGGGGTATCCTTAGAGCCCTATACTAAACATTATTTTAGGTATCCCTTCAACAGTATTCAGACCATTGGAGCTGTGCTGCTCTATCTGAGATAAAACTGAAACCTTACAGAAACAGCATTGTATGCCCGCTGTGGTAAATTAGGCCTAGAGCACAGTGTCATTCTATGTGTCCCTGTTTTTATGCGACATCTTCAGATCAGAGAGAGAACATCCCCATAGAGAATGTTGAAAAAGTGCTTTGTTTCTTTATTTGATCAGTCATCACATTGATAACTACATTAACACTAGCAGAACAACTGGGCTCAGCCTCAGAGACCCATGCATTCTCTTCAACATTCACACCAATTTAGATTATGTTTTATTGTAGAAGTTGTGAAAGTCTGTCCTAATGAACTGCTAGAAGTGAAAATATATGATTGAGACAGCAAGCATGCAAGGGCCTCAGAATAGCACATCTCTCACAAGGGTGGACACCGGACAGGAAAAATCAACATAAAGATCGAATCGGCCTTCTTGACTTTTAGAAATCCTCCCTGAACAAGTATGTCTGTTTTCCACCAAGTTGCTTAGCTTGTTCAGGAAACTAGTAGAAACCTGTTCATTATGGTAATTCAGGCGTTGTCCACATAATTCCTATGCACATACCTATGTTATATCGTAGGTGTAGTTTGCAGACTTGTTAATTTTAACAAGTCTGCAAACAAATCTGCTAATAATATAAAAAAGTAGCAACTGATTAGAAATGCTTAACCGGGTTGTTGTCCTCTGAAGTAAATTAGGGTAATTATCTATTGTGTACATCAATTTGTGTGTGAGTGGGTCAGGCAGCAGGACAGAAAAATATTGGTCTATATATATATATATATATATCTACAGAGTATATTCTCCAGTTCAGGAATAGCTGTCCCTCATTCCTAGTTTCCACCCACACTGACCTAATCTAGCCACCGGATCAGTGTCCTTGTCAATTACTGTACCACACCTTTTAATCTGTACACACAGACGCACACTACAATATATACAGTACGTATAGCTTCCATACAGATTAACACCAGCATAAACACACAACAGTAGGCATTCTACAGACAGGAGAGAACAATATAAAAGCAGGCAGATACGTTTATTAAATAAATACCTTTGGAAATATTCAGACCCCTTTAACTTTTTCCACATTTTGTTAGGTTACAGCCTTTTTCTAAAATGTATTAAATTGTTATGTTTCCTCATCAATCTACACTAAAAACCCCATAATAAGAATGCAAAATATGTTTTAAAAAAAACGTTTTACTCAGTACTTTGTTGAAGCACCTTTGGCAGCGATTACAGCCTCAGGTGTTTTTGGGTGTGATGCTACAAGCTTGGTACACCTGTATTTGGGGAGTTTCTCCCATTCTTCTCTGAAGATCCTCTCAAGCTCTGTCAGGTTGGATGGGGAGCATCGCTGCACAGCCAATTCCTTAGACCTCATGGCTTGGTTTTTGTTCTGACATGCACTGTCAAATGTGGGACCTTATATATACAGGTGTGTGCTTTTCCAAAACATGTCCAATCAATTACATTTTCCACAGGTGGACTCCAATCAAGTTGTAGAAACATCTCAAGGATGATCAATGGAAACAGGATGCACCTGAGCTCAATTTCGAGTCTCATAGCAAAGGGTCTGAATACTTATGTAAATAAGGTATTTATTATATATATATTTTTTTTATACATTTGAAAACATTTCTAAAAACCTGTTTTTGCTTTCTCATTATAGGGTATTGTGTATAGATTGACATTTATTATTTAATCCATTTTAGAATAAGCCTGTAACATAATTCCACATAACAAATGTGGAAAAAGTAAAGGGGTCTGAATACTTCCAGAATGCACTGTACGTAGAGATGAAGTGCACTACTACACAGTACATCAGAGATAGTTGTGCTATTATTTTATTATTTTTTCACTATATACACTGAACAAAAATATAAAATCAAAATGTAAACTCTTGGTCCCATGTTTCATATACTGAAATAGAAGATCACAGAAATGTTCCAAATGCACTAAACGCTTGTTTCTCTCAATTTTTTTGCACACATTTGTTTACATCCCTATTAGTGAGAACTGTGGCATATCAGGTGTGGCATATCAAGAAGCTGATTAAACAGCATTATTATTACACAGGTGCACCTTGTGCTGGGGACAATAAAAGTAAACTCTAAAATTTTCAGTTTTGTCACACAACACAATGCCACGGATGTCTCAAGTTTTAATGGCACGTGCAAATGGCATGCTGACTGCAGGAATGTCCACCAGAGCTGTTGCCAGATAGTTGAATGTTAATTTATTTGCCATAAGCCGCCTCCAACGTCGTTTTAGAGAATTTGGCAGTACGTCCAACCGGCCTCACAACTGAAACCACGCCAGACCAGGACCTCCGCATCTGGCTTCTTGACCTGCGGGATAGTCTGAGACCAGCCACCCGAACAGCTGATGAAACTGTGGGTTTGCACAACCGAAGAATTTCTGCACAAACTGTCAGAAACAGTCTCAGGGAAGCTCACCTGCATGCTTATTGTCCTCACCAGCGTCTTGACCTGACTGCAGTTCGGTGTCGTAACCGACTTCAGTGGGCAAATGCTCACCTTCAATGGCAGCTGGAACACTGGAGAAGTGTGCTCTTTACCAATTAATTCCGGGTTCAATTGTACCGGGCAGATGACAGACAGCATGTATTGTGTTATGTGGGGGCGAGCGGTTTGCTGATGTCAAGGTTGTGAACAGAGGGCCTCATGGTGACGGTGGGGTTATGGTATGTGCAGGCATAAACTACAGACAACAAACACAATTGCATTTTATTGATGGCAACTTGAATGCAAAGAGATACCGTGACGAGACGAGATCCTGAGGCCCATTGTCGTGCCAGTCATCCGTCGCCATCACCTCATGTTTCATCATGATGATGCACTGCCCCATCCTGTAGACAATTCCTGGAAGCTGATAATGTCCCAGTTCTTCCATGGCCTGCATACTCACCAGACATGTCCCCCATTGAGCATTTTTTGGGATGCTCTTGATTGACGTGTACGACAGCGAGTTCCAGTGCCCGCCAATATCCAGCAAATTCACACACCCAATGAAAATGAGTGGGCAACATTCCGCAGGCCACAAATCAACAGCCAGATCAACTCTATGCGAAGGAGATGTGTCGTGCTGCGTGAGTAAAATGATGGTCTCACCAGATACCGACAGCTTTTCTGATCCACGCCCCTATCTTTTTTATAAGGTATCTTTGACCAACATACATATTTGTATTCCCAGTCATGTGAAATCCATAGATTAGGGCCTAATGAACATATTTCAATTCACTGATTTCATTCAAATCAAATCAAATTTTATTTGTCACATGTACCGAATACAACATATGTTTGTCACATGCAATACAATTTCACCTTACAGTGAAATGCTTACTTACAAGCCCTTAACAAAAAATGCAGTTTTGAGAACAAATTCCCCCCAAAAAGAATAAGAAATAAAAAGTAACAAATAATTAAAGAGCAGCAGTAAAATAGCAATAGCGAGGCTATATACAGGGAGCACCTGTACAGAGTCAATGTGCGGGGGCACCGGTTAGTTGAGGTAATTGAGGTAATATGTACATATAGGTAGAGTTATTAAGGTGTCTATGCATAGATAATAAACAGAGAGTAGCAGCAGCGTAAAAGGGGGGAGCAATGCAAATAGTCTGGGTAGCCATTTGATTAAATGTTCAGGAGTCCGCTCCGGTACCGCTTGCCATGCGGTAGCAGAGAGAACAGTCTATGACCAGGGTGGCTGGAGTGGCTGGCCTTCCGCTGACACTTCCTGGTATAGAGTTCCTGGATGGGAGGACGCTTGGCCCCAGTGGTGCACTGGGCTGTGCACACTACCCTCAGTAGTGCCTTGCGGTCGGAGGCCGAGCAGCTGCCATACCAGGCAGTGATGTAACCAGTCAGGATGCTCTCGATGGTGCAGCTGTAGAACCTACTGAGGATCTGAGGACCCATGCCAAATCTTTTCAGTCTCCTGAGGGGGAATAGGTTTTGTCGTGCCATCTTCATGACTGTTTTGGTGTGCTTGGACCATGTTAGTTTGTTGGTGATGTGGACACCAAGCAACTTGAAGCTCTCAACCTGCTCCACTACAGCCCCTTCGATGAGAATGGGGGCGTGCTCAGTCCTCCTTTTCCTGTAGTCCACAATTGTATTGATCACGTTGAGGAAGAGGCTGTTGTCCTGGCACCGCATGGCCAGGTCTCTGACCTCCTCCCTATAGGCTGTCTCGTCGTTGTCGGTGATCGGGCCTACCACTGTTGTGTCATCGGCAAGTTTAATGATGGTGTTGGAGTCGTGCCTGGCCATGCAGTCATGAGTGAACAGGGAGTACAGGAGGGGACTGAGCACGCACCCCTGAGGGGCTCCCGTGTTGAGGATCAGCGTGGCAGATGTTGTTGCCTACCCTTACCACCTGGGTGCGGCCCGTCATAAAGTCCAGGATCCAGTTGCAGAGGGAGGTGTTTAGTCCCAGGGTCCTTAGCTTAGTGATGGGTTTTGAGGGCACTTTGGTGTTGAACGCTGAATTTTAGTCTATGAACAGCATTCTCACATAGGTGTTCCTTTTGTCCAGGTGTGAAAGGGCAGTGTGCAATAGAGATGGCATCATCTGTAGATCTGTTGGTATGCAAATTGGAGTGGGTCTAGGGTTTGATGGTGTTGATGTGAGCCATGACCAGCCTTTCAAAGCACTTCATGGCTACAGATATGAGTGCTACGGGTCAGTAGTAATTTAGGCAGGTTACCTTAGTGTTCTTGTGCACAGGAAGTATGCTGGTTTGCGTGAAACATGTTGGTATTACAGACAGGGAGAGGTTTAAAATGTCAGTGAAGACACTTGCCAGTTGGTCAGCACATGCTTGGAGTACACGTCCTGGTAATCCATCTGGCCCTGCGGCCTTGTGAATGTTGACCTGTTTAATGACACTTTGCCTGTTTGATGGTTTGTCAGAGGGCATAGCAGGATTTCTTATAAGATTCAGGGTTAGAGTCCCGCTCCTTGTAAGCGGCAGCTCTACCCTTTAGCTCAGTGTGCATGTTGCCTGTAATCCATGGCTTCTGGTTGGGGTATGTACGTGTGGTCACTGTGGGAACGACTTTATCGATGAAGTCAGTGACTGATGTGGTGTAGTCCTCAATGCCATCGATGCCATCGATAGAATCCCAGAACATATTCCAGTCTGTGCTAGAAAAACAGCCCTGTAGCTTTGCATCTGCGTCATCTGACCACTTCTTTATTGACCGAGTTACTGGTGCTTCCTGCTTTAGTTTTTGTTTGTAAGCAGGAATCAGGAGGATAGAATTATGGTCAGATTTGCCAAATGGAGGGCGAAGGAGAGTTTTGTACACGTCTCTGTGTGTGGAGTAAAGGTGGTCAATAGTTTTTTTCCCTTTGGTTGCACATTTAACATGCTGGCAGAAATGAGGTCAAATGGAAATGTAGCTCAGTAAGATCTTTGAAATTCTTGCATGTTGCGCTTATATTTTTGTTCAGTATAGTATATGAAGCATAACCTGAGCATGGCTGGGTTTCAGCTTTATGTTGATAAAACCAAATGGTATTATTCACTTAATCTGATTCTTTATCTGTTTGCTTGTTTGCAGACAGTTAAATTAGGATTAACACTTCCGAAAGAAGCTTTGACAATTCATTCTAAGTAAGTGAGACCATTCTATGTGAGGCCATGAGAAACCCCTGCATCCGCTCTCATCCAGGCACTCTCTCCTAATTCATTGCAGCACTTTGATTCACTGCGAGTCTTCATAGGCTTGTGGCTCTCTGGACCTTTCTGGGCTGTCGTGTTGGTAGAGACAGTGACAGGACCTACAGGGAGACACAAAAGAGACCGATTTCAGCAACATGAGCATGTCTGACTCTCGAATGCATTCTCAGATCACAGAGAATATATTGCTCACATAGTACCTGCAGAATAAACAAGAAAAAAAATGCTTATCATTTGATATGACAAGAACAATAGAACCAGGATATCTGCGTTGTAGGAGGAAATGGTTATTTTAGTATGTGTGTCCTGGTTTCTTTAAACGCCTTCACTCCCTCTCTCTGTGCATCATACATTGTACATTCCCTTAAACCATTTTATAGCATCACTACTATGCTAAACACTACTGAAGCCCACCCCAATTCTACCCAGCTACTAAAGGTTCCCCCCCTTTCCCCCCCTTGCGCCTCTCCCCTCCCCCTGGCACAGAAGGTTGACCCTCCAGCTCGTGTCACCAAGTGCTGGGACCGGCCCCCCCGCCAGGGCCAATGGGCTACCCGGTGTTGGTGTGCAGTGGCTGTGGGCGGGTGGCTGTGTGTGTGTCAGTGTTGGGTCACGGCGTGGGGATTAAGCAGGTGTGAGTGATTGGGGGTGACAGCGGTCTCAGCATTAGGGGCCTCGGGGGAGATTTCTCGGCCCTGTTTTAGACCCACTAAGCTGGGATTTGGACCGCAGTAGTGTGTCAGCAGTGATGCTGCCCTGCCCGGTCCTCCTTCGACCCACCCACCACCACCCGACACGTCCACCCTCCACTCCTGCCCCCCCCTCTTCTTGTCTGACCTCCTTTCCCTCCACCCTTTTCTGTCTCATTCCTTTCCTCTCAATATTCCTCTCTACAACTCTTCTGCATCATTTAACCTGTGTATATATTTTTCATCTCACTCTTATTCTGTCCCTTCAGCTCTTGGCATCAGTACTGCCACCTCTATGTCACTGTACACACTTACACACGTTCTACTCAGCATGACACCTGTCACTAGGCCCAGTGCTGACTGTGTCTGCTTCCAGCATGCCCTCAGTCTTGCACTTTAAACAGTGAACAGGCTTGGCTCTGGAAGGCCTTGTCATCATAAGCGTCTTTGGTGGTGCTGTTATCCTCATCAGGAAATGTTTTATCAGAGTCAGGCTGCATAGAATCCAGACATATTATAGAGTTGTTTTTTTACTGTTCACATCCCGTTGCAGGCGAAGCCATACATGACCTTAGTTGGATAGCTATAAAGGACACTTTGGAGCACACAGCAAAATCTAGCAAACAGTAACTGGTTCATTGCTCATGCACCGAGGCCTAGTCTAGTGACGGCAAACACAACCTGTGACTCTATTGCCGGGCTGGGTCGAGATCTACCATGGAGATCCAGTGAAGTGAGCTCAAGGTTTACAGGTCCTGTTCGCCAACAGTTAGCAAGACATCCAATAACACGGCTTGTTGCCAGATGGCGGCGTCTGATGTACGTCTGAGGGACTGAGAGAGGGCGTGTTCTGTTGAAGGGTGTACTGTAGCTCATGATGATCTGTTTGTCATTGATCACATGTATGTAGATGTGCCTCTTTTCTTCTTCAAATTCCAAGGGTTCAACTGTCCTAGATGCTCTATTCGCTTATCAATATAAACAGCATTGAATTTGGAAACCTGACCGGAAATGAAAATCACGATTATGAATGACTTTGCATGTGTGACTGTCTACAGATTCTGCTATGTGTGTATGTGTGCGTGTGCGCGTGCGCGTGCATATGAGTGTGTGTTGTGTGTTTGAGTTGGGGCATGGGAGGTGAGAGAGTGTGGTCTGAGATCCCCATTACAGCCAGTCTATTGTAATGCAGCATATTAAGATCCTCACCCGCCAGCGTGTACTAATTAGAGACATTCCACAGGATTAAACAGCCAATTAACAATAAGAGACCATTGTGAGAGTGTGACCTTGTGCGTCACCACAAAGGGGTTTGTGTGTGTGTGTGTGTGTGTGTGTGTGTGTACGTGGGCATGCATTGTGAGTTTTGGTGGGTTAACAAGGTGTTTTGTGGTAAATTGAAAACGTGTGTTAAAGTGTGTTGAAGTGTGTCAAAGTGTGTAAATGTGTCCCTGTGATTTAGTTGTGCATTGAATGAGGATAGATGTGTGTAGAAGATCCTGAACGCCTATGAGTGGGTGTGACAGCATGAATGACACCCTTGGTTAGGGTATCATTTCTCTGTTGTATTGTTTGTATATCGTTATATTTTCAAATTGTGTGACTGTCCTTGTCAATCAGTGTACCAGTGTTCTGTTACTTGTCATGTTGTGGGTTTGTTGTGGACCCCAGGAAGAGGAGCTGATACTTTAGCTAATGAGGATCCAAATAAATAGACAAACAATAATGTATGTGCCGATGTTTCATTGTGCTTGTTGTAACAGAGTGTGTATGTTGCTCTTTCGTGAGTGGTACCTGTGAATGTAGGGCAAGCATGGTATAATGGTGTTGTTAAACAGTATGAGTGTTGTGTGAGTAAAGGGCGGCAGGTAGCCTAGCAGCTAACTGTGTTGTGCCAGTAACCGAAAGGTTGCTAGTTCAACTCGCTGAATTGACTAGGTGAATACAGTGGGGCAAAAAAGTATTTAGTCAGCCACCAATTGTGCAAGTTCTCCCACTTAAAATATGAGAGAGGCCTATAATTTTCATCATCGGTACACATCAACTATGACACACAAAATGAGAAAATCACATTGTAGGATTTTTAATGAATTTATTTGCAAGTTATGGTGGAAAATTAGTATTTGGTCACCTACAAACAAGCAAGATTTCTGCCTCTCACAGACCTGTAACTTCTTCTTTAAGAGGCTCCTCTGTCCTCCACTCGTTACCTGTATTAATGGCACCTGTCCACAACCTCAAACAGTCACACTCCAAACTCAACTATGGCCAAGTCCAAAGAGCTGTCAAAGGACACCAGAAACAAAATTGTAGACCTGCACCAGGCTGGGAAGACTGAATCTGCAATAGGTAAGCAGCTTGGTTTGAAGAAATCAACTGTGGGAGCAATTATTAGGAAATGGAAGACATACAAGACCACTGATAATCTCCCTCGATCTGGGACTCCACGCAAGATCTCACCCCATGGGGCCAAAATGATCACAAAAACGGTGAGCAAAAATCCCAGAACCACACGGGGGGCCTAGTGAATGACCTGCAGAGAGCTGGGACCAAAGTAACAAAGCCTACCATCAGTAACACACTCCGCCGCCAGGGACTCAAATCCTGCAGTGCCAGACGTGTCCCCCTGCTTAAGCCAGTACATGTCCAGGCCCGTCTGAAGTTTGCTAGAGAGCATTTGGATGATCCAGAAGAAGATTGGGAGAATGTCATATGGTCAGATGAAACCAAAATATAACTTTTTGGTAAAAACTCAACTCGCCGTGTTTGGAGAACAAGGAACGCTGAGTTGCATCCAAAGAACACCCTGCGTACTGTGAAGCATGGGGGTGGAAACATCATGCTTTGGGGCTGTTTTTCTGCAAAGGGACCAGGACGACTGATCCGTGTAAAGGAAAGAATGAATGGGGCCATGTATCGTGAGATTTTGAGTGAAAACCTCCTTCCATCAGCAAGGGCATTGAAGATAAAACGTGGCTGGGACTTTCAGCATGACAATGATCCCAAACACACCGCCCGGGCAACGAAGGAGTGGCTTCGTAAGAAGCATTTCAAGGTCCTGGAGTGGCCTAGCCAGTCTCCAGATCTCAACCCCATAGAAAATCTTTGGAGGGAGTTGAAAGTCCGTGTTTCCCAGCAACAGCCCCAAAGCATCACTGCTCTAGAGGAGATCTGCATGGAGGAATGGGCCAAAATACCAGCAACACTGTGTGAAAACCTTGTGAAGACTTAAAGAAAACGTTTGACCTCTGTCATTGCCAACAAAGGGTATATAACAAAGCATTGAGATAAACTTTTGTTATTGATCAAATACTTATTTTCCACCATAATTTGCAAATAAATTCATTAAAAATCCTACAATGTGATTTTCTGGATTTTTGTTCTCATTTTGTGTGTCATAGTTGAAGTGTGCCTATGATAAAAATTACAGGCCTCTCTCATATTTTTAAGTGGGAGAACTTGCACAATTGGTGGCTGACTAAATACTTTTTTGCCCCACTGTATATCTTTTTTGATGTTCCCTTGAGCAAGGCAATTAATCCTAATTGCTTTTGTAAGTCGCTCTGGATAAGTGTCTGCTAAATGACAAAAATGTAAGAAAAATGTATTTTGTGAATGTGTTTTTAGATGTTTTGGATTTCAGTGATGTAGTGCTCATCTCTTCGTGTGCTTCTGTATGTGTACACATGTATGTGTGTACATGATGTGTTTACATGTATGTGTACACATGTATCTGTGTACATGATGTGCATGTTTGCATGCGTTTGTGTGCGTGTGTGCGTGTGCATATATCCAAGTGTATTTGTGTGGCGGGTGGTGTGTGCGTCAGCATGGCACGTGTCAGAGTGTGGTTAGGGATTATAAGGACTCAGGCCTGTTGCTCCACTTCCTTGATTACTACTGCTGTCTGCTGCCATATGGGCCGGGGGAGAGTGCCCAAGCCACTGTACACCCCCTCCTTACCCCACTCAACCCCCCCACCCATCCAGGCCCACCAGCACACCACCACACACACGTTCTGTCAGGACACCTGGTCTCACACACACACACACACACACACACACACACACACACACACACACACACACACACACACACACACACACACACACACACACACACACACACTCCAACGTGCGCCAGCACAAACAATAAAGCTGATATATGCATTCATGCGTGGTCTCATATGCAATGCCTTATGGAGAGCAGAGTGGTCCTACCCTACCCTAACCTACCTAACCTACCCTAACCAACCTAACCTACCCTAACCTGGTCTGTGTCTGGTACCTGCAGCACAACCCTGCCAATCAGACAGGCTCTATTTTAGGCAAGCAGTTTGAATGAATGGTTCAATCTATGAATTTAGATTGTAGATTGAGTCTGTCCAATAATAACTTAACTATCGATTTATATTCCAGTAGTATTGTCAGAATTAGTGTAGTAGATGAGTTACTGATGTGTTCTAGAAATGTGAAAAGAAAGGAAAATATCCTCAATATCCTGTTTAGATGCTCAGTGTGCAGCTGTTCTCCTTTCTTTTACATGTCATGTCTTTAACCTGATCTGTAACTGTGAAACCTGCTGAATCTGCAAATTGTGAATACACTTCACTCTGCATACCTTCATACATCCAGTTCAATCCAGTTGATTACCAACCAGAGCTCTTCCTCCAAACACACTGACACAATTGAAACATCACTTCTCTTCAGAGGAGTCATGCCCATTAGGGGCACAAAGGGGCATGTGCCCCTCAGATTTATCCTGGGGGGTGGGGGGGGTGGGGGGGGCAAGGTTAGTAGACTTTAGACTTTAGAGAGATGTTTACTCTACCTCTGTCCACCACAGAATGCCCTCTCTAAATGGATGTACAGTACAAATAAAAGTACATGTTGTCACCTGCTCCAAGAAGGACTGAAATGGGAGACATACGTGGTCAATCTTGCAGCTCTTATTTCTTGAAGGGGGGGGGGGTGCAAATGATTAGCAATTCAGGGGGGGTCACAAATTCATTTGACAGATTATACATATATGATAAATGCGTTACACCCTGATCTGTTTCACCTGTCTTGTGCTTGTCTCCACCCCCCACCAGGTGTCTCCAATTTTACCACATTATCCCCTGTGTACTCATATCTGCATTTTATTTTGGTTTGTTGCCAGTTCGTCTTGTTTTGTCAAGTCGTCTCAGTGTGTTTCCTGTTTTTCCCTGCTCTCTCGTGTTTTGTTTCTAGCCATTCCGGTTCTGACCTTTCTGCCTGCCGTAACCCAGAACCTGCCTGCCGTTCTGTACCTGTCTGATTCAGACCTGGTTTATGAACTTCTTCCTGCCCTGACCCTGAGCTTGTCTGCCATCCTGTACCTGTCGGACTCTGACCTGTTTACAAACCTCTGCCTTTCCTCGACCTGCCCTTTTCCTGCCCCCTGTGTTATAATAAATGATCTGAGAACTGAACCATCCGCTTCCTGTGTCTGCATCTGGGTTATATCCCGAGTCGTGATAAAATGTATACTAATAAAAGATTGCAGGAATTGATACTAATAAGTACACACACGTATGCTATGTGACATAGTAGCATAGGTTGAAATGTAGTGGATTTTACCAAAGGATCATTGAAAAGGTCATTTGAAACATGGACTATATGCCTGAGTGAAGGCCCAGTGTACTTTGAAGCAGCATGGCAGGTGTTAGCCTGTGTAATCCCCAGACAGGACAGTGTGGTCCAGGGCAAGACAGGGTGTCTACTCTAAACGCCGGTCATTAGCACAGTTAAACTGCTGCCTGCCCTGCTGACTCACCCAGTCCCAGACCCCACCTGCTGCCGTCTGCACAGGATTAGGAATCTGCCCATCTGCCCTCAGACGCAGTCAGCAGCACACGTGTCGTGAGTGTGTGTGTGTGTGTTTTACAGAGTAGTGGCATTGATTAAGACACAACCCAGACTATGAGTATTGATTGGACACATACCGAGATTTAATAGACATCGACTGAGCCACAAATCCTGGCTGGGGACTGTGTATTAACACTGCAACACAATACGACATGTTGCCTTCAGTCTGTGTCTCCTTCAATATCCAATTTCTCTACAAAACTAACTTGAATAATTCAGGAATATTCATAAGACAATCAACAACAAAACCTTTGCAAAAGAGACAGCTAACATCATCTAACCATGAATGCATGCAAACATGAAAACTTTGAAAGCATGATTTAATTACCATTATTTGTAGTATGTCCCATATTGATATACAGCATAGCACACATTATCAGAGTTTGGCAGGACTGATTAGATGCATAACCAACGGACAGATTCATTTATGAGTAAATATCTTAGTGAGCAGCACCAGACCTGCACGTTATAATGAGAAGGCCCAATATTTTAACACAGAAGCAATAGTTCATAGAGATAGTAATTCAAAGGACATTTATACTTTACGAACCCTACCCATCCGTATTATAAGAAACCCTACACAAGGCTTACTACATTGTAAATCTTTAACCTGCCCCATGCACATACAGCTGAAGTCGTAAGTTGGAAGACCCATTTGCGACCAAGCTTTAACTTCCTGACTGATGGTCTTGAGATGTTGCTTCAATATATCTAGATAATTTTCCTACTTCATGATGCCATCTATTTTGTGAAGTGCACCAGTCCCCCCTGCAGCAAAGCACCCCCACAACATGATGCTGCCACCCGGTGCTTCACAGTTGGGATGGTGTTTTTCAGCTTGCAAGCCTCCCCTTTTTCCTCCAAACATAACGATGGTCATTATGACCAAACAGTTCTATTTTTGTTTCATCAGACCAGAGGACATTTTTCCAAAAAGTATGATCTTTGTCCCCATGTGCAGTTGCAAACCGTAGTCTGGCTTTGTTATGGCGGTTTTGGACCAGTGGCTTCTTCCTTGCTGAGCAGCCTTTCAGGTTATGTACCTGTTTGTACCTGTTTCCTCCAGCATCTTCACAAGGTCCTTTGCTGTTGTTCTGGGATTTATTTGCACTTTTCGCACCAAAGTACGTTCATCTCTTGGAGACAGAACGCGTCTCCTTCCTGAGCGGTATGACGCTGCGTGGTCCCATGGTGTTTATACTTGTGTACTATTGTTTGTACAGATGAATATGGTACCTTCAGGGGATTTGGAAATTGCTCCCGAGGATGAACCAGGCTTGTGGAGGTCTACAATTTGGCTGATTTCTTTTGATTTTCCCATGATGTCAAGCAAAGAGGCACTGAGTTTGAAGGTAGGCCTTGAAATACATCCACAGGTACACCTCCAATTGACTCCAATCATGTCAATTAGCCTATCAGAAGCTTCTGAAGCCATGACATAATTTTCTGGAAATTTCCAAGCTGTTTAAAAGCACATTCAACTTTAGTGTATGTAAACCTCTGACCCACTGGAATTGTGATATAGTGAATTATAAGTGAAATAATCTGCCTGTAAACAATTGTTGGAAAAATGACTTGTGTCATGCACAAAGTAGATGTCCTAACCGACTTGCCAAAACTATAGTTTGTTAACAAGAAATGTGTGGAGTGGTTGAAAAACAAGTTTTAATGACTCCAACCTAAGTGTATGTAAACTTCCGACTTCAACTGTACACTGTAGTAGGAACCCTATCCTAACAAATGTACCCAGACTGAATGGCCTGTGATTACAAATGGCAATCTGGGATTGGTAAATCTATTTTTGCTTTGTTTTTGTTTGAATCACAGATTGCTCCTTTAATACATGTTCAAAATGAGCTGTGCTATACTCCCATATCATTAACTCTAATTTATATTATACTCTATTGTACATCAAACATTAAACAATGTATGTAACATAAAGCAGGAACCACTAATGAAAATATAAAGTGATGATATACACTGAGTGTACAAAACATTAGAAACACCTGCTCTTCACATGACAAAAACAAAATGTATTTGTCACATGCTCCGAATACAACTTGAAATGCGCACTTACAAATGCTTATTTAGCCCTTAACCAACAATGCAGTTCAGAATATTTACTAAATAAACAAAAGTAAAAATAGTAAAATAAAACTGAAAAGTAACACAATAACAATAACGAGGCTATATACAATACACGGGGGTACCGGTACCGAGTCAATGTGTGGGGGTACAGGTTAGTCAAGTTATTTTGTACATGGTCTATACCTATTGTACTCAGTGCACGTGACAAATAAAATGTTATTTTATTTGATGTAGGTACGGATAAAGTGACTCTGTATGGATAATAAACAGCGAGTAGCAGCAGTGTAAAAACAATTTTAAATGTAACCTTTATTTAACTAAGAAAGTCAGTTAATAACAAATTCTTATTTACAATGACGGCCTACCAGGGAACAGTGGGTTAACTGCCTTGTTCAAGGGCAGAATGACAGATTTTTACCTTGTCAGCTCGGGGATTCAATCAAGCAACCTTTTGGTTACTGGCCCAACGCTCTAACCACTAGGCTACCTGCGGCAAAGGGGCAGCGTATTAATGTAATAGTACGGTGGCCATTTGATTAATTGTTCAGCAGTCTTATGGCTTGGGGGTAGAAGCTGTTAAGGAGCTTTTTGGTTCTAGACTTGGCACTCCGGTACTGCTTGCCGTGCGGTAGCAGAGAGTTGACTTGAGTGACTGGAGTCTTTGACTGAGACGGTGAATCCAGGTAAAAATCTATGATCCCTTGTTGATGTCACTTGTTAAATCCACTTCAATCAGTGTAGATGAAGGGGAGGAGACGGGTTAAAGAAGGATTTTTAAGCCTTGAGACAATTGAGACATGGATTGTGTGCCATTCAGAGGGTGACTGGACAAGACAAAATATGTAAGTGCCTTTGAACGGGTTGTGGTAGTAGGTGTCAGGCGCACCGGTTTGAGTGTGTCAAGAACTGCAATGCTGCTGGGTTTTTCACGCTCAACAGTTTCCCATGTGTACCAAGAATAGTCCACCATCCAAAGGACATCCAGCCAACTTGACACTACTGTAGGAAGCATTGGAGTCAACGTGGCCCGGCATCCCTGTGGAGCGCTTTTGACACCTTGTAGAGTCAATTTCCTGACAAACTGAGGCTATTCTGAGGGCAAAAAGGGTGCAACTCAATATTAGGAAGGTGTTCCTAATGTTTTGTACAGTCAGTGTATCTGTGCACACAGACTCACTACAGTCACTGCCTGGCTTAGTTACATAGCGTAATCCCTACATCAGTCTAATTTCATTATTGACACAGCCTGACCTTGATGCCACGACAACCACTGACATGGATATTAACACTTCACCATTAACCGTTTACGATTCAATGGAAATGCCAGTATTTGCCAGATTTACACATAAGGACAATCACATACAAAAACACAATCACACAAGACACATAAAGAAAACTATTGGAATTCAAATGTAAAACATAGCACAACAAAAGGGTTGAAAAAACTAAACACACACCTGTAAAAAGTATGTCGGTATGCAGCTGATAATGTCTCTGTGGACAGGTCCTACCCCACGCCCCTCCCACTATACCCCTCCCTTCCTCTCTCTCTACTTCCTCTCGTTCTCTACACTCCTTCATCAGGAATCACACAATTATTATTCCTTCCAACTATAGAAAAGGCCCCCAGTGGGGTCCAAACCCCTTACCCTCCTCCTCGGGGGTTACCTGTTCATCCATCCATCAATCCCTTCATCTATGTACGACGATGGTCCCTCCAGGTCCATCTGTCAATCATATCTCCCAGTGCCACAGAGATCTATGTTCCTGGGTACAACACTTCCCCATTGTATTGGAGAGCAGGCCCCTATATCTTATCAGTCATCAATTCGTTCCAAACAGGTCCTTCGTGTCCTTCCTATGGACTAGCGGACTCCCTCCATCCTCTCCCTTCCTCTGCCAATCTGACTACAAGCCCCACTATCCTCCCTTTATCCCGAGGTAAGATACTTACTTTTCAGATAAAGCATATTATGATAAATCGGCTGAACTCTGTGCGTGTGTGTGTGTTGGTGTTGGTGTCACAATGTGTGTATCGAACAAATACCATGAAGTCAGGGCTCTAGCAGCTGCACACTAACACTGTTGGGGTTTTGGGGGTTTTGGAGGAGGAGGTTGTTGTGTTTGGTTTGTATTTTTTGGCCCATGCTTAATGCAACCAATCACCAATGCTCTATATCGGTGACCTCTTAAACTTTGTAGTGATCATTGGGTAAGCTTCTCTTTCCTGTGCTAACACAATCTCTCTCTCTCTCTCTCTCTCACACACACACACACACACACACACACACACACACACACACACACACACACACACACACACACACACACACACACACACACACACACACACACACACACACACACACACACACACACACACACACACACACACACACACACACACACACACGCACACACATTCCCTGAGAGCCATAGCACTGTCACCCATGAGCATAGGCCCTGTACATCCAAGGTATCGCACACTCACATAAGTACACTCAAATTGTATATGCAACCAATCAAGGTTACATTGTCTTAACATGGCCTGGATGTTAAATAGAGATTAATAGCCCTCACTAATAAGTCACATCCTCACATTCATGACAGTTTTTTCATTGAGTCCCTGAATATCCACAGGCCTCTGCTTGTTTTACAACAGAGGGCCCCTGGAGGGGAAACTGGCTCCACAAACTAATGTTTTGACCCCAGTAAATATATCAATACATGTATAGGCTGATTACTACGTGTCTGGTGCAAATATATATAATATTACACATTTAGACATTGGTTTGGAAAGTAACATGTTCGCATTTGACCTGTTTTCTTTGTAGCCAAACAGGAACAATATGCATTGAAAGAGCTTACATTTTTGGTAATTAAATTAGACAAGAGCAACCATGCAACATATGGCTGCAGTCTTCTGACCAAGTGGGAGAGAAGTCGGGGTCAAATGGGGAATAAAATAGTTTGGAGAAGATGAAAATGTTATCAAAATACAGCAGTTGTTATGCCTCTGAGACTGATTGCATGCCAGTTTAAAATAATATGATGTTTCTAAGTGGTGTGTGTGTGTGTGTGTGTGTGTGTGTGTGTGTGTGTGTGTGTGTGTGTGTGTGTGTGTGTGTGTGTGTGTGTGTGTGTGTGTGTGTGTGTGTGTGTGTGTGTGTGTGTGTGTGTGTGTGTGTGTGTGTGATTAGATATGGTAAGCCTCTTATGTGGTGGTTGTGTCCTGAATTTGTATCTGCCCTGGGTCCTAGTGCAACCATACCACAATTCATTGCACTGCACAGTACATTTCCAAGAGAATCTCCTCCTAAAATATAAATTCACAACTGTTATTAGAGTTGTTATTGACAGCACAAAAGAACAACAGCAATACTTTCAGAAAATAAATCACCAGTTTACACGTTTCTGGAAGACTTGAAATATAATAATGATAGGCTACTGCCAAATGTCTCAAAATGCAGTGCTTCTTCATGCACAATTTGTAGGCTCTATATTTTTTTGTGTTTACAATGTCCTCCGTTTTAAACACAATTTTAGGATAAAGTAAAGTAGACTAGAATGAAAAATAATGAATGAAGAAATAAGCTAGTGTAGGTCAAACACAAACACCTTAACCGAGCGTGTGTCTTTAACTTTTATCGAATTAATTCGATAACCCAAATGCATAACATTTGCATTTCATGCAACAAAATCGGAAATAAAACTAAAGAAATCAGAAAAAGTATGGAATTTTCAATGTTGGGCAAGGAAATATGCCTAACCAAAAGTCAATAACTTACATGAATACAATTTGGTTGTCTTTGAAAAGGCTACCGGTTTGATCATGGTAAAACTAATATAACAATCAGGAAATGCGTGGAAAAACGTACATCATTCATATTAAATACTATATTTGAAAAGCTTTTGTACGGGTTAATTGTTTCTCCCAACGCATAAAAGCATATCCTAAAATTGTAGTGAAGGAATGGTAAGAGAGCGAGACCTAGAAGCGCAGACGAGCAGGTGCACGTGAGTGCGCGTGTAGGCCTACTCTGACACGCGCTCTTTGTTTTGCTCCTCAGAAAGTCTGTAACACGGAGTTTTAGTCTTTAACCATCAACTGTTGCGCTTCTTGTCATATTTACAAACAATAGGCTAATTCGATCGTCAGCTTTCGGTATTATCTATATGAAATGTAAAGACGAAAACCATACCTGATAGCCTAGTTGAGCAGGTGATGTGGCCTCTTGAAACACATATTCCCAATTGGACGGTTAAAACAACACACATACTCACGCTGTGCGCACCGGCAGATGCCGCAGGTAAAGACGTTTATTTGAGATTTAAAATGTTCAACATGCGGGTATAGTCTCTCTCTCTTTATATCTCCGCCGTGGCTTTACAGATTCAGATAAACCCCTTATACAGTTTGGGCAGTACATGGGTCTGTGTGGATTTTAAACTATAAGAAATCCGATTCAATTAACAAGAGCAGAGAATCGGCTTTGGACACTGTGAAATTGTCTGGCCACAGGGATAGGATGAGACACAGGCCGACAATCGCAGGATGGACAAACAACTCATCGCATTTAAATAAATCACCAAGACTTTACAGGCCATTTGCATCACCGGAGTAGACATCTACAACGAATAAAAACACTGGACAACGTAACCTAAAGCAACACAATGTTCTCAGTTCCAACTCAACAACAAGTGGCTTTGCGGTTTATTATAACTTTTTGTCCAATCTTAATGCTGTCTTTAACATTGTTTTACACCACAACCGACGAAACTATCAATCAAAACATTATGGTCATGATTAAATGCAATTAAATGCGCTGAGGGACGTGCGCTAACGAGTACAACTTAAATAGACTTCTGCAAGTTTGCTTATAATAATTCACCCACTTATTTGGAATGAAATGCACCAAGAGACTCTAAAAAATGTATGGCTTTAAATTGCAGTCTTGACCATAATGTTGATAGCATGTTACTATTTTGATAGACAATAATAAGATGCCCTATTAATTATAATATTACAACAAATAACATCATACCATTATTATTATTAATATCATAATTATAAGTATTAATATTGTTATTATTATTACTACAGAAAGATGAATAGTAAAAGAGGGAGTATGTTGGGGATCAGTAGGGGGTTTAATAGAGAACAACGCGGCCTTTATGCAGTTTTAATCCTGCTTGTACACCCACCCCACCCCAGCCCCTTCCATCCCTTGAATTTCCTCACTCAGACGACATCGCCCAATTACTTCTGTGTTTTTAAAGCGGTGTAAAATGTACGAAATGTACTCTTCTGATGGCTATCAAGCTTTCCCTGACAGTGCAGCACTGTTATTCAACTCCTAAAGGTCCTCTTCGTCTCCTGGAAAATGACTTCAACAGAGTTGCTAGCTTGTCCTTTTGTCTTTAACAATTCAAAACGGACTATAACACACCAAACGTATATGCTACTCGGAAATGATGAGTGGCACATCTATTTAATTTAATGAATGAGTGTAACATTTTATGTTTTGGTTAAGTGGATTGGTAGGCTATGCAGTTACTCTACGTTTTAATTCAAAATTGTTATACCAAGAGAGAGAGAGGGAGAGAGAGAGAGAGAGAGAGAGAGAGAGGGAGGGAGGGGAGGGAGGGGTCAGAGTCTACTCGTCGCAAGAACTTCACTCTAATTAGCCAACTTCTTTCTTGGTTCGCTCAGTTCCACGTTCTCACCCCAGCTTATCGCCACTCACGGGAAGCACGACTCGATCCTCTTTGCTTCAACAGACAGGCTCTAGTTCAGTCCAGGGAACGCGATCTGACACCGGAAGAATAAGGAACCATACCTTCCCTTCTTGACGCCGAAGCGCACTTCGAAAGCGCACGTCTTGGATTGAAAGGTTCATCACAATTAGAACGGTGATCATACCACTGGCTAGTGTGTTTAATTGTTGGTTTCAGGCTACTTTGTAAGTGAAATTGAAAGAATACACCGGCACCACAATACCTATTGAATAGATGTGCTTTGAAAGAGCTTGATCAACAGGTGTGAAGGCAGCAGAACAAGGAGGCGCCCTGCACCTGCACTCTTTACCAGTGAGTAGAGTGGTACTACTGTAGCCTCAAAAGTTTGCAAAGTACTGCAAGAGGGTCAGAGACAAAGGAGGAAAACAAAAAGCCGATTGGCATTTATAAAGAAAAACAAGTGATAGAGAGAAAGAGAGAGGGAGGGACAGAGAGAGGAAGAGAGAAACCCGGACAACCCTTGGAGAATAGCAGAAGACCCGGCCCCCGGCCTGAGTGTAAGAGAGAGAGAGAGGGCGAGGGAGCGTTTTAAAGCCGGCACAGGCATGATGTCCTACATTAAGCAGCCTCATTACGCCGTGAACGGGTTAACTCTGTCTGGTCCTGGCATGGATCTACTACACTCTGCCGTCGGATACCCAAGTAAGTCATATTTGTAACTTTTTCATGTTTTAGAACTGTTTGTCTCAACAATTGCCTGAATTCCAAGCGGTACTGATAACATATCCACGAGCACCGAGTGCGTAAAAGGAACAGTGCACAACATCCCCATGATGTTGTTTACGTTCTTATTGTTAGACTTTTGACGGCGAATTGTGGATGATATATAGTCATACTACGGATACCATGTCTTATTCTTAGCTGATCACATGTTGAGGGTCATCACTCACATTGTTTCAAATGGAAATGCCTTCGTGCTCACATACAACAAACCATGTTTGTATTTTTAAAGATGTGGTCAACGTCCATAGTAACTTGTTTCAAGGGCTTGGGAGTAAAATGCCAGCTTTAAAATGAGATGACCTATATACTTCATGTGTAAGTGATAACAACTATTTGTATGAAGAAAAAAAATGCAGATGTTTTATTTTAGATTTTTGATTGACCCAGGGCCTTGCGTTGTGAACACCAGTCTAATTTACAAAGACCTGTAGTTCTAGATATTTTAGGTTCCTGTCAGTTGTGAAATCAAGGTTTATAGAGCTCTACCTTCATGTGAAAACATTCATGTTTTATCAAGAGACATTTCTTCCCTTTATCGAACATATTTGATTTAGTGTTTGTTTATGTTTTATAAAGCAACAGTGTTTAGCTGAATTCATGTATAATGTGAAGAGATAGGAGAAAAATGTAGAACACTCTAAACATTAAATAAAAAAAAACATTTGTAAGAAAGGGAAATATATATATATAGCCTAAATATAGGCTAGAGACATATGTTTATTTCCTATACCATTGGAAACAAAGCACCCATGGATATACAATATATGTTTTAATAGAACATCATATATACCTCAGTATAAGTAATTATTAGTAACATTATATTACACGAATATATACGAATTAAATTCTAAATGAGCCTAATGGAATTTAGACTATTATTTAACTTGGCAATTTGACAAAATCTTTACACCAAACAAGTGATTCACAGTTCGTTCTTCCGTTCTATTTTTCTCATGTTCCATTTGAAAGCATTCTGGCCAAGGGGGAAAAGGTTCACAAAACCAAATATATGATGAGTTAACGAAATATAATAAAAAATAACTTTTGTGTGTGTGTGTGTATTTTAGACATCCCCAGAAAGCAGCGTCGGGAAAGGACCACGTTTACGCGCGCGCAGTTAGACATCTTGGAGGCACTGTTTTCCAAAACGCGCTACCCCGACATCTTCATGAGGGAAGAAGTGGCCCTCAAGATCAACCTACCAGAGTCTCGTGTACAGGTAATAAACAGGATATATATACTTTCATGCATAAATGCCCACCAGAATTGGTCAAATGATCTTGCAAAAATGAAAGTGTGGGTCAAATGTCTATTTACAAATCTTCAGTGATTGTTTGGCCAGAATGGGAACTGAGTTGTCTGAGAACTCACCACATGCTCCTCCACAGGTATGGTTCAAGAACCGCCGTGCTAAATGCCGCCAGCAGGCACAGCAGAGCACAGGCCAGTCTAAACCTCGTCCACCCAAGAAGAAGGCCTCTCCAGCCCGGGAGGCCAACTCTGAGGCCAGTGTCAACACCAACGGGTCCTACAGTCCAGTACCCCCTCCCCTTGGCCCCGCCATCACCCCCAGCTCCAGCAGTGCCAACGCGACCGTGTCCATTTGGAGCCCTGCCTCCATCTCCCCGCTGCCAGACCCCCTGTCAGCCTCCACCACACCTTGCATGCAGCGCTCCTCTGCCTACCCCATGACCTACACCCAGGCCCCGGCCTACACCCAGAGCTACGCAGGCTCGTCCTCCTACTTCACTGGCCTGGACTGCAGCTCCTACCTGTCTCCCATGCACTCACAGCTCTCCGCCACCGGGGGCGCCCTCAGCCCCATCACCTCCATGGGCGGGCACCTCGGCCAGTCCCCTGCCTCTCTGTCTTCGCAGGGCTACACAGCCGCCTCGCTGGGCTTCGGGGCCGTCGACTGCCTGGACTACAAGGACCAAGCTGCCTCCTGGAAACTCAACTTCAACGCAGCTGACTGCCTGGACTACAAAGACCAGAACTCCTGGAAGTTCCAGGTCTTGTAGGTGGGAGGAGGTAAGGAAGGGACCAGCCAGGAGAAGCTCCCATTCCATTCAGTGTTAAAGACTTGGACACATAGATGGTCAACTAATCATTTCAGTCCACGAACTCAATGACTGAGAAAATGTCATTATTTTTTGTTTTATGGAAAGCAATGTGGAAGCAGATCCACTGATGTTGGGCTTTGTGATTTTTGGGAAGGTGACAAGAATCAATATTGTTAAATCAATGATATCCAATCAATACAGTATTATCAACGTGAGGATGCACAATCAATGGGACATTGAGGTAATAAAGTTAGTCATATAGAAGTGATGACAAACAAATCGACATGTAAGAAGATAATTGCGATACTAAAATTGAGAACTGATTTTAAAAAGGAATACATACCACACGATTGAAAGCAATACCTGTAGAATGAAATTAATTTGATGATTACATTTCGAAAAACAGCATAATTAACAAAGGTCCATTCTTGTATGCCATAATCAGGGTTTTGAGGACCAAATTAATAGAGATTTGCAATTTGAAGGCTGGATGAAGTATCAATTTGATGGAGAGAACAAACAATTGATAAAATAAAAAAAGGATATTAAATATTGGTTGCAATGAATCCCATTGGTCAGGTAGCTGATAGTCAACCCCAAGTTGATTTCTGAACAAGATCTATCACTCCTTTAGTGGTCTTGTTGTGCTTAATGGTAACCTAGAATTAGAAAGGAAAAGTGGAATTCCACCCCCAAGATGGGTGGGCTGGCCTTGACTTTAGACCAAATTGGATTCAGTGGTTATTTTTGTCATTACTTCAGGACAATTGAAGGTTGTGTCCATTGTAATGAAGAAAATGACTCTGCCTTGAATTTGATATTGAACAAACAGAGGGAGTTCCAGCAATAGGTGAAGACTGACTCCAATGGGGACAATGTTGTTTTCTTTTGACCTCTGTCATTTGTTTTATGGTTTATTTTTGTTATGAAGCTGCTTTTCATATTTGGTGAATTGAAAGATCCTGGAGCCAAACAGACAGACACACAGGCAGACACACAGACAGACACACAGACAGACACACAGACGTGCATGGGTTTCTCAATAAGCAAGAGGGGATGGGTAAAGCAAGGATAACCTTTGGTACTGTCAAGAAGAGATCATAGGCTATTGTTGTATCCTTTTACCCAGTAGCTTTGAAGGGAGGGGACCTTCGGCAGACAGTGTGTTAGAGTGAAGTGGGGTAAAGGGGTAAAGGAGGGGGGCTGGGTTAGGGTGATAGGGTTAGCAACAAACCTCTTGTCTTTGAGCACCAATCGTGGAATGAATCACATCTGGGCACAAGGCATTCTGGGATATGCAAGGATGACAAATGTGCAGCCTTTGCGTTTCTATCCAACTGTGTTTGTTGGGCGGATGGGGGGCTTTGACGATTACTTCACCAGTACTTAAATACTAAATTTCCCCTTAATGACTAAACTAACCCTGTTGCCGAATATACTGTTACAATGAGATATTTGCAGGAGAGAAGACTCAACAGTAGAAAGGGAAGGGTCTGGCCATGACTGCGCTACCCTTGCACAGAAAGCACAGACCATCTCTCAGTTGTTACCTGTAAAGAAGCGAGGGGTACCATTTTGTGTTGATGTATCGTTTCATCTTTTTGTATTAGAGTTTAACATATTATGTTTCTTTAAATTTGTGAGTCCTTTGAAGTAAAATTGTGGTAATTTGTTTGAAGTTAATATTATCATTATTACTATAATTATTATTATTATTAATTCTAAAGCTATTATGAATATTGCTATTATTCAGTTTATGTCGTTCTTTTTGTAAATATTAAACTTCACTTGAAAATGCAATCACGTCTGGTACCAACAATGTGTTACACAGACACACCACGCAAATTTCTAGAAGACTGGCAATTTTAATTGTAATTTTTTTTCTGTTTTCTGGTCTCTTCTTTTCTGAACAACGTTTTTCAAACTCAGGGGTTTATCCAATAAAGTTAGTGGTGAGAGCATACAACGCTCTGTATACTTCCTGATCATCCACATTCATTATTTGCATTCTAATCTATGCTTTTTTTCTGACACGAATGACTCCCCCTCTTTAGTATTAGTATATTGGACATATCTCCTGTGTGTTTGCCCACCCCCCACTTCTACATGGGATAGCTATTGAGTTTTAAGACATTAAACAACTGAAGAAAACCTATGTGGTCATTGTGTTTTGTGCTCACGTTCCAGTGCCCTGAGCCTCACAACAGCCTAAAAGACTGTGGTTGATGGATACAGTACCACTAGCAGGAGTAGTATAACTGTATTATCCAAGAGAAAAATTGCTTTGCAGCTACGAAAATAACATTTAATCAAAGACCAGTATAGTCAAAGATTATCCCTACACAATCATTACATCTAGTTCATGGGCTGAAAAACTCATTCACCACAGATCAAATCAAATATGCAACATTCCTCTTTTAAAACTGCTATATAAATGCTTGCATAATAACCACGTGCATAAAAATGGGCCCCAACAAAGTAATAAGACAATCCTATCAGCGTGCAAATGAACAGCAGCAGTCCAACCTCATTGGACACTTTAGCGGCACTCATCAAACCAATAAGAATGAAGCAACTGGTATTATGCTGTTAAGATCGCATGGCTCTCCTAGATCCCTTTCCCACATGTGTTATCCTGTTGTATCCCCGTATCCCTGCAAAGAGAGCAGGAAGTAAAGTATCTATCGTACATACACAGAGTGGGATTGAAAAGTGACGTCCGGGGACACTACTCTAATCCATGCAAACGTTTGAGAGGGGAGATGTTGAGAGGAGAAAGGACAGAGTGGATGCAAGTTATGAAGATTAGAAGTAGGCCTAAGTCTGCGGGGGCCCATTGATTAACCTCCTAAAAACAGAGAGAGGTCGGGATTTGGATGGCTAACATATATTTCCATGTGTTTTATTAGTAAGTCAGCTATACCAGTGTTCTGAAAAGTGCACTGGACAGGTTGTAAAAAGACCAATGTATGTAACAAACAAAAAACCATCTGGGACCATATTCACAAAGCGTCTCAGAGCAGGAGTGCTGATCTAGGATCAGGGTCCTTCCTGTCCATATAATCTTATTCATTATTATCCAAAAGACCAAACCAATCCTAGATGAGCCTAAATAAAACTTTGCATAACCATCTAGAAGACTAATTCTGTACCTGTTCTATGAGTCAATTGTGATATTTGTTGATTTGTATAAAAAAAAATACTTCCGCACTATCAACTGAGTACGGCATTGACATATTTGGGTCAAAGTTTGTTTTAGGGCTGTAATGGCACAGCATCTCTGTTCGGATCTTTGCATTTCAACATGATGTCCACAGAGAGAGTTACAAAGATTATATAATCTATGTAACTCCCTTTTATTTTTTTTAAGGAACTCAGGTGCAATTTCAAAATAGGGTAGTGCATCATCAGTTTTCTTCTTCTCATGTCAGTCATTGTATACCTTACAGAGCTATTTATAACTTGTCAGAAATGTCCAGATCAACTAGCCCATGTCAGCTAACATTTTTTCGCCCATAGATATTGTTGTAATGTTAAAGTCACTCAAATATCATATGAACGCACATAAGACATGGCAATATGTGTAGAATTGCAGAAAATTAGTTTTAAAATGGCAAACATTTCTCTGCACCCCATGGCAAAATGTGTAGAATTGCAGAAAATAAGCTAAAAACCTGCAAAATGTTCTCTCTCACAGTTTGTGTCATGTGAACAGTGCTCAAATAACAAGAGGGAGTATTTTGTGTCACGAACCGTGCTTATTCCCATAGAAATAGACATGGCACATGGGCGGGAGGAGGGGAGGGGGGATGTTCCCTTAGTGATAGAAGGGGGGCCTGAGTGAAACATCTTTGGAAACCCCTGACATAGATGGTAAGGATACCCAAAAGGATAGGAGATATCTAGTCAGTTGCACAACTGAGTGCATCCTCTGATTCAGAGAGGTACGCTGCCTTAATCGACATCATCAGGGCCCAGTGAGCAGTTGTTGTTGGGGGTTAACTGTTAACTTCAGCTACTGGTCCAATGCTCTTAACCGCTAGGTTACCTGCCGCCCGTATTCATTATAGTCAGGGAGCGGAGAGACGAACGGTAGAGAGAGAGAGACAAAAAGGAGGGAGGGGAATAGAGAGAGGGATAAAGAGATATGAGAAATGAGAGACGAGGCAGGAGAGGAAAGCGAGATGAGAAGTAAGGAGATGGATAAGAGATGCGAAAGAGGAGTAGAGCGATGGAGGAAACAGACGAGAGGACCAGAACCTCCCCCATGGTAATCCCTGGGAGCAGCATATGGACTAGTAAAGCACAGAGACAGAGTGGGACAGAGCAGGAGACAGATACACTTGGGACTTAAAAATATGATTCATTTCTTTGCCTCTAATCCCTGGCAAACAAGCTGGCCACCAGGCTGTTCTGTAAATACTGTAATCATCCTGCGGCCAGGCCGGCGGCCCTACGAGACGTAGCCAGCCCTACAGTCCAATTTCTTCTTAATCGATTCCTAATCTCAACAACCCAACAACTCACCCCCCAGTCCACCCCAACATTCTGCACGAAGGGGGTGGGTGGTTTGTAAGGAGTAAAAGCAAATGAAAAATAAATCACATTTCCCAATTCTGTTCTGTCTAAGGCATAGTTTCACAGTGATGAATTGGCGTCAGTGATGAATTGAGTTGGGGGGACCATTGTTTGTGAGAACATGATGGCATGTAGGACGCTTGGGTTCTCTGGCTTTGGGTTCTAGACTACTCTCTGTGATAGGTTGGATGGAACTAGAAAGTGTGGGCGCAGGGATGGTGGTGGAGGGGTGTGTGTGTGGGGGGGTAAAGGTAAATAAAAATGTCCCAATAATGCTCTGCTCTGCTCAGAGGCGTAGTTTCACAGAGGTAAATTGGTGTCACATAAGAGTTGGGAGGGAGGAACATTGTTTGTGAGAACGCGGTGGCATGCTTGTGTTCTTTTGATTCAAGACTGGGTTCCAGGCAGAGCGTTCTTGACTGCTCTCAGGGATAGGTTGAATGGTTCTTTATCTACAACCGTTTATCATTTATTGTTTGGTGAGACAACTGAGAGGTTATGTGAACAGAAAGGAGCCAATCAAAGGATACTGGATACCACATGCTTTGTTTGTAAATAAAAGCTGATTAAAAGTCCATTCCAATTCTATAGGTGCAACATTTGAAAGGAGGAAAATCCAATGAATTTGTTCATCTCATGAAAGTGAAGTTTTAATCATTTTTTTCCCCCTACAAAATAAAGTCCAAAATAAGACTTAAAAGAGGAAGAAGACAGACACTGAGAGAGAAAGTTACATTTTGTAGATAAGAGAAGATGGAGAAAATTTGGCTGCCTTTGTTTTAAATAGCATCTGTGATAATTTACAATCCCCAAAAGCCTGTATTCTCTATGACATAAAGCCTAATCCTAATATGCTATTGGTTGTAAATTTACATCTAAATATGACCAACAATAACACATAGCTTATGTCTATCCCTGTCAAGCTTTATACGCCATTCACTGTATTTCTCTTCAATCAACCAAATGACATCACAGATGCCCATTTGACTCTTTAAATGGTGTCTAATTCTGATATTGGTTGTTTGATATGACAAGGCTGAAAATCTCTTTTTACTAATAAAACTGCAGTATGAATGTAATCATATTCTATCATTATCACTGTAATTACTGTTCATTCCATCATATTGCAGATTGAGTGCCTCTTTTTACATTGTGAAGATACACTTTAATGTTCGATTTCGCTGTACGATTTTAATTAGCTATCTTCTTTTTTCCCATTTCCCCTCCCTCTTGTTTTTGTTTCTTTGTTAGAACTTCTATTTTACGACGTGAAGCCCGTTGTTACTTGTATTAAGAAGTCCTACACTAAGAAAGTTATTATTGTTATTTTAGGGAAAATGTTCTGTGATGATTACTGTCATGATTCATTTAAGATAGAATTGCAACAGGAATGACCTCACTCCATAATTTGTTTAAAGGATAAATACAGTATGCTCAATTAAAATTCATGTAGTAATAAGATCAGTATTATGGTTAGGCCTCTCACTGGATCAACACTTGACTGACAATCATGTTATATACTTTTACTAAGTCAATACGGGGGCTTAAAGTTCAACACCTAGTTATAATCGAGAGTAAAAGTCAGAGTCCGGATCCAAGATTATTGTTAATGTCTTGGACTGAGATTATTGTCCGGATTAGATTAGTTTATGAGAGACGTCTGATTTTGGCGTAGTCAGGGTTGGAGGAGGGAGGGAAAGAAGGTAGGTCAGCCTTACAATTAGGGTTAAATTGAAGTAGAACTAACTAGGGGATTGTGGTTCCTTCTCTGACTTGGAGAGAATACTCAAACAGGAGCACCAGGCCAACCTGTTCCGATGTCTGCCAATAAACATGTCCACTATCATCCTTAGTCCCCCTCTCCTGTCCTGTCGCCCTGTCCTGGCCCCCTGGCCTGTGTCCAAGTGTCCACATGTCCACACTTCTTCTCACCTCTCCTTGCACTTTGTTATTTTTACTGATCTAATTTAGAGAATGTCCCAATCCTCTTAGTGTTTTGCCCCTTCAGCGCTTCGCTAAGTGAATTAGACAGGATTACAGTCTCTCTCTCTCTCTTCTTCCTCCTATCTCTCTCTCTCTCTTGTCTATGGTGTCGCTGTCTCTCCAGCCTTTCTTCCTCTCCATCTCCATGTTCTTCTCTTCTCTTGACATCGTTCTCTCTGCTGGCAGGATTACTGTCCTTCTCTCTCCAGATGACAAATTGGTTCCAACATTACCCATGACAGCTGCCCTCGAAGCCCAGTGCATCCTGGGAAAAAGGATATTTAATGAAATTTTGACCTGTAGTACATAAATGAGGGAAGAGAACGAGGCCTACATATTGGAACAAGAGTGGAATACAAATTCATTTGGGACAAAAACATGAAGAAAACTAGAACACCTAAAAATTACAGTAAAATTCTTTCCATCACTATCATGTTTTCATACAGTATAGTGTTTTCTGGGTCATCATGGCACGGCTGGCCATGGGCGACTTCTTCCAGTAGCCATTCCCAGTCCTGCCAGGCCCTGCTGTGCCAGTCTCTCACAGACTAATATGGAGAGTCTGGCTCAGAGGAATTCACTGGGTTATAGTAACAAGTCCTAGTCCGTTTAGGATTTCTATCTCACCTAAATGATATGTTTGACAACATACTGCAGATAGGGACTTCTGTTATAAACCTGTCTGTTGTTATAGATTTAGACTTGCCAGCAGCATACCACCCTGCATACCACTGTTGGCTTGCTTCTGAAGCTAAGCAGGGTTGGTCCTGGTCAGTTCCTGGATGGGAGACCAGCTGCTGCTGGAAGTGGTGTTGGAGGACCAGTAGGAGGCACTCTTTCCTCTGGTCTAAAGAAATATCCCAGTGCTCTGTGTAGGGTGCCGTCTTTTGGATGGGACGTTAAACGGGTGTCCTGACTCTCTGAGGTCATTAAAGATCCCATGGCACCTATCGTAAGAGTAGAGGTGTTAACCCCGGTGTCCTGGCTAAATTCCCAATCTGGCCACCTAATAATCCCCAGTTTACAATTGGCTCATACATCCCCCTCCTCTCCCCTGTAACTATTCCCCAGGTTGTTGCTGCAAATGAGAACGTGTTCTCAGTCAATTTATCTGGTAAAATAACGGATAAATAAAAGACTGCTGTTATGAACCTGTCTGTTGTTATAGATTTAGACTGATGTTATGAACCTGTCTGTTGTTACAGATTTAGACTGCTGTTATGAACCCGTCTGTTGTTATAGATTTAGACTGCTGTTATGAACCCGTCTGTTGTTATAGATTTAGACTGCTGTTATGAACCCGTCTGTTGTTATAGATTTAGACTGCTGTTATGAACCCGTCTGTTGTTATAGATTTAGACTGCTGTTATGAACCCGTCTGTTGTTATAGATTTAGACTGCTGTTATGAACCCGTCTGTTGTTATAGATTTAGACTGCTGTTATGAACCTGTCTGTTGTTACAGATTTAGACTGCTGTTATGAAACCGTCTGTTGTTATAGATTTAGACTGCTGTTATGAACCCGTCTGTTGTTATAGCTTTAGACTGCTGTTATGAACCCGTCTGTTGTTATAGATTTAGACTGCTGTTATGAAACCGTCTGTTGTTATAGATTTAGACTGCTGTTATGAACCCGTCTGTTGTTACAGGTTTAGACTGCTGTTATGAACCTGTCTGTTGTTATAGATTTAGACTGCTGTTATGAACCCGTCTGTTGTTATAGATTTAGACTGCTGTTATGAACCCGTCTGTTGTTATAGATTTAGACTGCTGTTATGAACCCGTCTGTTGTTATAGATCTAGACTGCTGTTATGAACCCGTCTGTTGTTATAGATTTAGACTGCTGTTATGAACCCGTCTGTTGTTATAGATTTAGACTGCTGTTATGAACCCGTCTGTTGTTATAGATTTAGACTGCTGTTATGAACCCGTCTGTTGTTATAGATTTAGACTGCTGTTATGAACCTGTCTGTTGTTACAGATTTAGACTGCTGTTATGAACCCGTCTGTTGTTATAGATTTAGACTGCTGTTATGAACCTGTCTGTTGTTATAGATTTAGACTGCTGTTATGAACCTGTCTGTTGTTATAGATTTAGACTGCTGTTATGAACCTGTCTGTTGTTATAGATTTAGACTGCTGTTATGAACCTGTCTGTTGTTACAGATTTAGACTGCTGTTATGAAACCGTCTGTTGTTATAGATTTAGACTGCTGTTATGAACCCGTCTGTTGTTACAGGTTTAGACTGCTGTTATGAACCTGTCTGTTGTTATAGATTTAGACTGCTGTAATGAACCCGTCTGTTGTTATAGATTTAGACTGCTGTTATGAACCTGTCTGTTGTTATAGATTTAGACTGCTGTTATGAACCTGTCTGTTGTTATAGATTTAGACTGCTGTTATGAACCCGTCTGTTGTTATAGATTTAGACTGCTGTTATGAACCCGTCTGTTGTTATAGATTTAGACTGCTGTTATGAACCCGTCTGTTGTTATAGATTTAGACTGCTGTTATGAACCTGTCTGTTGTTATAGATTTAGACTGCTGTTATGAACCTGTCTGTTGTTATAGATTTAGACTGCTGTTATGAAACCTGTCTGTTGTTATAGATTTAGACTGCTGTTATGAACCCGTCTGTTGTTATAGATTTAGACTGCTGTTATGAACCTGTCTGTTGTTATAGATTTAGACTGCTGTTATGAACCCGTCTGTTGTTATAGATTTTGACTGCTGTTATGAACCCGTCTGTTGTTATAGATTTAGACTGCTGTTATGAACCCTGTCTGTTGTTATAGATTTAGACTGCTGTTATGAACCCGTCTGTTGTTATAGATTTAGACTGCTGTTATGAACCCGTCTGTTGTTATAGATTTAGACTGCTGTTATGAAACCGTCTGTTGTTATAGATTTAGACTGCTGTTATGAACCTGTCTGTTGTTATAGATTTAGACTGCTGTTATGAACCCGTCTGTTGTTATAGATTTAGACTGCTGTTATGAACCGTCTGTTGTTATAGATTTAGACTGCTGTTATGAACCTGTCTGTTGTTACAGGTTTAGACTGCTGTTATGAACCTGTCTGTTGTTATAGATTTAGACTGCTGTTATGAACCTGTCTGTTGTTATAGATTTAGACTGCTGTTATGAACCCGTCTGTTGTTATAGATTTAGACTGCTGTTATGAACCTGTCTGTTGTTACAGATTTAGACTGCTGTTATGAACCCGTCTGTTGTTATAGATTTAGACTGCTTTTATGAACCTGTCTGTTGTTATAGATTTAGACTGCTGTTATGAACCTGTCTGTTGTTATAGATTTAGACTGCTGTTATGAACCTGTCTGTTGTTACAGATTTAGACTGCTGTTATGAACCCGTCTGTTGTTATAGATTTAGACTGCTGTTATGAACCTGTTTGTTGTTATAGATTTAGACTGCTGTTATGAACCTGTCTGTTGTTATAGATTTAGACTGCTGTTATGAACCTGTCTGTTGTTACAGATTTAGACTGCTGTTATGAACCTGTCTGTTGTTATAGATTTAGACTGCTGTTATGAACCTGTCTGTTGTTATAGATTTAGACTGCTGTTATGAACCTGTCTGTTGTTATAGATTTAGACTGCTGTTATGAACCTGTCTGTTGTTATAGATTTAGACTGCTGTTATGAACCTGTCTGTTGTTATAGATTTAGACTGCTGTTATGAACCCGTCTGTTGTTATAGATTTAGACTGCTGTTATGAACCTGTCTGTTGTTATAGATTTAGACTGCTGTTATGAACCTGTCTGTTGTTATAGATTTAGACTGCTGTTATGAACCTGTCTGTTGTTATAGATTTAGACTGCTGTTATGAACCCGTCTGTTGTTATAGATTTAGACTGCTGTTATGAACCTGTTTGTTGTTACAGATTTAGACTGCTGTTTTGAACCTGTCTGTTGTTATAGATTTAGACTGCTGTTATGAACCTGTCTGTTGTTACAGATTTAGACTGCTGTTATGAACCTGTCTGTTGTTACAGGTTTAGACTGCTGTTATGAACCTGTCTGTTGTTATAGATTTAGACTGCTGTTATGAACCTGTCTGTTGTTATAGATTTAGACTGCTGTTATGAACCCGTCTGTTGTTATAGATTTAGACTGCTGTTATGAACCTGTCTGTTGTTACAGATTTAGACTGCTGTTATGAACCTGTCTGTTGTTATAGATTTAGACTGCTTTTATGAACCTGTCTGTTGTTATAGATTTAGACTGCTGTTATGAACCTGTCTGTTACAGTTATAGAATTTAGACTGCTGTTATGAACCTGTCTGTTGTTATAGATTTAGACTGCTGTTATGAACCTGTCTGTTGTTATAGATTTAGACTGCTGTTATGAACCTGTCTGTTGTTATAGATTTAGACTGCTGTTATGAACCTGTCTGTTGTTATAGATTTAGACTGCTGTTATGAACCTGTCTGTTGTTATAGATTTAGACTGCTGTTATGAACCTGTCTGTTGTTATAGATTTAGACTGCTGTCATGAACCTGTCTGTTGTTATAGATTTAGACTGCTGTTATGAACCTGTCTGTTGTTATAGATTTAGACTGCTGTTATGAACCTGTCTTTGTTATAGATTTAGACTGCTGTTATGAACCTGTCTTTGTGATAGATTTAGACTGCTGTTATGAACCTGTCTGTTGTTATAGATTTAGACTGCTTTTATGAACCTGTGGCTTTTTGTTATCTCCCAATGCATTTTGATATGGTATGTACAAGGGAATGCTGTTAAGAAGCTGCTACCACTGACTGTTATCATCACCGACCATCAATAACAAGTCTCCAGACGTAATCTCCTGAGAGATTGGGGGAGGAATAGAGAGGGAGGGGAGAGAACAGTGCAACAAGCAGGCGGAGGGGACTGCCCACATGGCTTGATACACACAACGTTATACAATGAATACATGAGAGAGTGGTCAACAGAGGAACAGAACAGACAAGTAGAGACACAGTGGAGTGATCTCCAAAACAGTCAACCAATCATTTCACTGTGACCCCATTCCTGTGGGTCACATATCCTTCCTCCTCACTTATGTAGAAGACCATTATCTGTTATTATCTATCCTCTGATAACAAATTATTGTTAGAACTCTAACAGAGGTCCATGACCACACACAAACTGCACTTTAACCAAAGTATGGACATGGAATTTAAGATGCTTTCTTTGTACAACCCCCCTTTTTTACATTAAGCACTCTACTGTACACGGACTCTTATTTCTCTCCCCTTTTCCCCTCTTTCTTCTTAATGCCACTCTCTCTCGCTCTGTACCCTCTGAACCCCCCTTCCTCCCACCACTTCTCCCTCACTTTCAGTAATTCCACCGCTCTCCCAGCATCCTAATCCAGAGCTGACCTCAATCCAGTGATGTAATGGGTCATGTGATGCTGGCGTGGGGAACAGGGGAGGTAAAGTGGGGAAACATGTCTTAATCTGTGCTGCCGGGACGTGGTGACTAATCACAGGCGGCGAGGGGGGTTGTGGGGGGGTGTACGTATTTCCATTAAGTTTCAAAATATCAGAGTGGACCATTTGGAATTTCAAGTCAACATGTTTATTCATGATGACTCCAATGATTCCATGAGACTCGATGTGTCTGTTTCTGCTGATTATTGATAACACGTGTCAGGGTTAGACAAACAAGTACAGACACAGTATTCAGAACCAGGGCCCAGATTCACAAAACCTTCTTAAGAAGAAATTTCTTCTTAACTGCCATTTTCACTTTAACTGTAGACTTAAAGAAGAAAGTTAAGCAAAGTTGCTATTCCTCAAAAAGGTTATTGGATATTTTCTAGTGCAATTTCTTGAAAATAAAGAAATAATGTTGTTGATTCCAAGATACCTAAACCCTTGTCTTAAACTCAGGGCAGTGAAAGGGTTTATCACAGTGCCATCCGTTTTGTCACTAAAGCACCTTATACCACCCACCACTGCGACCTGTATGCTCTAGTCGGCTGGCCCTCGCTACATATTCGTCGCCAGACCCACTGGCTCCAGGTCATCTACAAGTCCATGCTAGGTAACGCTCCGCCTTATCTCAGTTCACTGGTCACGATGGCAACACCCACCCGTAGCACGCGCTCCAGCAGGTGTATCTCACTGATCATCCTTAAAGCCAACACCTCATTTGGCCGCCTTTCGTTCCAGTTCTCTGCTGCCTGTGACTGGAACGAATTGCAAAAATCGCTGAAGTTGGAGACTTTTATCTCCCTCACCAACTTCAAACATCTGCTATCTGAGCAACTAAGCGATCGCTGCAGCTGTACATAGTCTATCGGTAAATAGCCCACCCATTTTTACCTACCTCATCCCCATACTGTTTTTATTTATTTACTTTTCTGCTCTTTTGCACACCAATATCTATCTATACCTGTACATGACCATCTGATCATTTATCACTCCAGTGTTAATCTGCAAAATTGTAATTATTCGCCTACCTCCTCATGCCTTTTGCACACAATGTATATAGACTCTCTTTTTTTTCTACTGTGTTATTGACTTGTTAATTGTTTACTCCATGTGTAACTCTGTGTTGTCTGTTCACACTGCTTTGCTTTATCTTGGCCAGGTCGCAGTTGCAAATGAGAACTTGTTCTCAACTAGCCTACCTGGTTAAATAAAGGTGAAAAAAAAGAAAAAAGAAAAAGATAACAGCTCATGAAAGCAATTGAACATGTTTAATTCACTCAAACTTCACCTGAAAGTTTCAAAATTGAGTATTTTAAACCCAAGAACATGTTTTAGAACAGTAATCTAGGTGTGAAATATGCTAACATGATTGCCATTGCTAGCTAGATAGCTAAATTGGTTGCCTAGCAACAAACATATTTTAAGAAGATTCATAAGAAGATATTTGAGAAGTTCAAAAGAAAATCATTACAATATTGTTGAGGAATTGCACTTACAAACTATCTTATGAACTTTTCTTCTTAAGAAGCTTCTTAAGTTTTCGTGTAAGAAGTGTTTTGTGAATCCGGCCCCTGTTCTCCATTTATACAGCACTAGGAGAACAAAAATAATACTTTCTGTGACAGACTCTTCACTAAGCATTACCCTACCCCATTACCTACAGCAGTTTGTCCATCCTTTGTGGATTTATTTACTACAGGAAAATGTTGGCAGAATACACAGAGATACTTACGTATATCCTTGTATTAAAAAGTTTAAATTTAATTGCTTTTAGATTACCAAAGTAATCAACTTCTCTATGAGAAAAGAAAAATATAGAATAGAATGAATTAATGACACGGGGTCAACCTCATTTCAACTTGGGGAAATTGTTATTTTGTGGATTTATTTCAACTACAGGAAAATGTTGGCAGAATACACAGAGATAGTTACCTACTACACTAAGCTTGTCCTGTACAGGCCTATTGATCTGTTTTTACCACACGACAAATCACAAATGGATCAAATGTTCAATAATGACTTACTGGATACAATTGGCACTTTGAATGGCATGAGATTACTGACCAGTCAAGCCATTATAAAAAAAAAGAAAAACAGATGACAAGAAAATATAATTGGATAGAGCAAATTTCATATAGAGTTTCTACCATTGTTCTCTGCAGATCCTCTTGAGCTCTGTCAGGTTGGTTAGGGAGCGTCGCTAAACAGCTATTTTCAGGTCTCTCCAGAGATGTTCGATCGGGTTCAAGTCCGGGCTCTGGCTGGGCCACTCAAGGACATTCAGAGATTTGTCCCAAAGCCACTCATGCGTTGTCCTGGCTGTGTGCTTTGGGTTGTTGTCCTGTTGGAAGGTGATCCTTCGCCCCAGTCGGAGGTCCTGAGCGCTCTTGTCATGAGAGGCTTTTTATTCTCTATTTTGGTTAGGCCAGGGTGTAACTAGGGTGGGCGTTCTATGTTCTTTTTTCTATGTTTTTGTATTTCTTTGTTTTTGGCCAGGTATGGTTCTCAATCAGAGACAGCTGTCTGTCGTTGTCTCTGATTGAGAACCATACTTAGGTAGCTCTTGCCCACATGGGTTTTGTGGGTAGTTGTTTTCTGTCTCTGCACCAGACAGAACTGTTTTAGTTTTAGTTCGTTCTCTTGTTATTTTATTTTTGTGTTCAGTTTAAATAAATATTAACATGGACATGGTACCATGCTGCATATTGGTCCGATCCTTCCTACTCCTCCTCAGAAGAGGAAAACCGTTACAGCTCTGGAGCAGGCTTTCATCAATGCATGTTCTCTCTCTGTACTTTGCTCTGTTCATCTTCCCTCGATCCTGACTACTCTCCCAGTTCCTGCTGCTGAAAAACATCCCCACCGCATGTTGCTGCCACCACCATGCTTCACTGTGGGGATGGTGCCAGGTTTCCTCCAGACGTGACGCTTGGCATTCAGGCCAAAGAGTCCTTTAGGTGCCTTTTGGCTAACTTCAAGCGGGCTGTGGCTTCCATCTGGCCACTCTACCATAAAGGGCTGATTGGTGGAGTGCTGCAGAGATGGTTGCCTTCTGGAAGGTTCTCCCATCTCCACAGAGGAACTCTGGAGATCTGTCAGCGTGACCATCAAGTTTTTTGGTCACCTCCCTGACCAAGGCCCTTCTCCCCCGATTGCTCAGTTTGGTCGGGCGGACAGTTCTAGGAAGAGTCTTGGTGGTTCCAAACTTCTTCCATTTAAAAATGATGTTGGCCACTGTGTTCTTGGAGACCTTCAATGCTGTAGACATTTTTTGGTACTCTTCCCCAGATCTGTGCCTCGACACAATCCTGTCTCGGAGCTCTATGGACAATTCCTTTGACCTCATGGCTTGGTTTTTGCTTTGACATGCACTGTCAACTGTGGGACCTTATATAGACAGGTGTGTGCCTTTCCAAATCATGTCCAATCAATGGAATTGACCACAGGTGGACTCCAATAAATTTGTAGAAACATCTTAAGGATGATCAATGGAAACAGGATGCACCTGAGCTCAATTTTGAGTCTCATAGCGAAGGGTCTGAATACTTATGTAAATAAGGTATTTCTGTTTTCGAAAAACCCGTTTTCAATTTGTTATTATTGGGTATTGTGTGTAGACTGATGAGAGAAATAATGAATTTAATCCATTTTGGAATAAGGTTGCAACGTAACAAAATGTGAAGGGGTCTGAATACTTTTCGAATGCACTGTAGCTGCTATAACAAGAGCCGTCAGTAGGGGGAGGCCTAGAGCAGAGTAGTCAATGACAGTGATGTGGTCAGAGTGCCAGACAGAGAGAGAAAGCGAGAGTGAGAGAGCTAGAGAGAGTGTGTGCACAGGCTCTAGCTGAAACCTCTGGCACTTTTCCAACCCACTCCCTCCCCTCTGGCCTGGTCTACTACTGGAACAGTGAGATCTGAAGAACACATGTGTGAGGGCCAGTGTGAGGAGCCTGAACAATAAGCCCCTCACTCTGTTACTGTATTCATATTCCAGCACATCTGATGACCCTATTCAATCAAACCCGCAATAACAATGTTGACAGTGTATTTGTGCGCACGCACACACACACGCACATCTACTTTTAAATAGGAAGCTGTGAGGGGAGCCTACCTGATTGGTAGTAGTAGTAGTTGTAGTAGTAGTAGTATGAGTTGTAGTAGTGGTAGTAGTAATAGTAGTAGTAGTTGTAGTAGAAGCAGTAGTAGTAGTAGTTGTAGTTGTAGTAGTAGTTGTAGCAGTAGTGATATTAGTAGTAGTAGTAGTTGTAGTAGTAGTGATATTAGTAGTAGAGGTAGTTATAGTAGTAGTGATATTAGTAGTAGTAGTAGTTAGTTGTAGTAGTAGTAATAATAGTAATAATTGTAGAAATAGTAGTAATATCAAATATAAGTAGTATCAAATTAGGCACATGTGCCAAATACAACTGGTGTAGACCTTACAGTGAATTGCTTACTTATGAGCCCCTAACCAACAATGCAGTTTAAAAAAAACATATATACATATATATATATACATATACATATATTGTTATTTTACTGATGCTCTTTAATTGCTTGTTACTTTTATTTCTTATTCATATTTATATATATATATATATATATCACAAAAGTGAGTACACCACTCACATTTTTGTAAATATTTGACTATATCTTTTCATGTGACAACACTGAAGAAATTACACTCTGCTACAATGTAAAGTAGTGAGTGTACAGCTTGTATAACAGTGTAAATTTGCTGTCCCTTCAAAATAACTCAACACACAGCCATTAATGTCTAAACCGCTGACAACAAAAGTGAGTACACCCCTAAGTGGAAATGTCCAAATTGGTCCCAATTAGCCATTTTCCCTCTCCGGTGTCATGTGACTCATTAGTGTTACAAGGTCTCAGGTGTGAATGGGGAGCAGGTGTGTTAAATTGGGTGTCATCGCTCTCACACTCACTCATACCGACTGGTCACTGGAAGTTCAACATGACACCTCATGGCAAAGAACTCTCTGAGGATCTGAAAAAAATAATTGTTGCTCTACATAAAGATGGCCTGGGCTATAAGAAGATTGCCAAGACCCTGAAACTGAGCTGCAGCACGGTGGCCAAGACCATATAGCGGTTTAACTGGACAGGTTCCACTCAGAACAGGCCTCGCCATGGTCGACCAAAGAAGTTGAGTGCACGTGCTCTGCGTCATATCCAGAGGTTGTCTTCGGGAAATAGACGTATGAGTGCTGCCAACATTGCTACAGAGGTTGAAGGGGTGGGGGGTCAGCCTGTCAGTGCTCAGACCACACGCCGTACACTGCATCAAATTGGTCTGCATGGCTGTCGTCCCAGAAGGAAGCCTCTTCTAAAGATGATGCACAAGAAAGCCCGCAAACAGTTTGCTGAAGAAAAGCTGACTAAGGACATGGATTACTGGAACCATGTCCTGTGGTCTGATGAGACCAAGATAAACTTATTTGGTTCAGATGGTGTCAAGCGTGTGTGACAGCAACCAGGTGAGGAGTACAAAGACAAGTGTGTCTTGCCTACAGTCAAGCATGGTGGTGGGAGTGTCATGGTCTGGGGCTGCATGAGTGCTGCCGGCACTGGGGAGATACAGGTCATTGAGGGAACCATGAATGCCAACATGTACTGTGACATACTGAAGCAGAGCATGATCCCCCCTCCCTTCGGAGACTGGGCCGCAGGGCAGTATTCCAACATGATAATGACCCCAAACACACCTCCAAGACGACCACTGCCTTGCTAAAGAAGCTGAGGGTAAAGGTGATGGACTGGCCAAGCATGTCTCCAGACCTAAACCCTATTGAGCATCTGTGGGGCATCCTCAAACGGAAGGTGGAGGAGCAAGGTCTCTAACATCCACCAGCTCCGTGATATCGTCAGGGAGGAGTGGAAGAGGACTCCAGTGGCAACCTGTGAAGCTCTGGTAAACTCCATGCCCAAGAGGGTTGGTTAAGGCAGTGCTGGAAAATGATGGTGGCCACACAAAATATTGACACTTTAGGCCCAATTTGGAAATTTTCACTTAGGGATGTACTCACTTTTGTTGCCAACAGTTTAGACATTAATGGCTGTGTGTTGAGTTATTTTGAAGGGAAAGCAAATTTACACTGTTAAACAAGCTGTACACTCACTACTTTACATTGTAGTGTAATTTATTCAGTGTTGTCACATGAAAAGGTATACTAAAATGTGAGGGGTGTACTCACTTTTGTGATATACTGTATATATATATATATATATATATATGAATGAATGAATGAATGAGAAATAAAAGTAAGAAACAATTCAAGGGCAGCAGTAAAATAACAATAGCGGGACTATGTACAGGGGGATACCGGCACAGAGTCAATGTGCAGGGTCACCGGTTAGTCTAAGAAATTGAGCCAATATGTACATGTAGGTAGAGTTATTATAATGCATAGATGATAACAACAGAGAGTAACAGAGGTGTAAGAGGGGAGGGCAATGCAAATAGTCTGGGTAGCCATTTGTCTAGATGTTCAGGAGTCTTATGGCTTGGGGGTAGAAGCTGTTTAGAAGTCTCTTGGACCTAGACTTGGTGCTCCGGTACCGCTTGCCGTGCAGTAGCAGAGAGAACAGTCTATAACTAGGGTGGCTGGAGTCTTTAACAATTTTTAGGGCCTTCCTCTAACACCGCCTGGTATAGAGCTCCTGGATGGCAGGAAGCTTTGCCCCAGTAATGTACTGGGCCGAACGCACTACCCTCTGTAGTGCCTTGCGGTCAGAGGCCGAGCAGTTGCCATACAGGCAGTGATGGAACCAGTCAGGTATGCAAATTGGAGTGGGAGTCTAGGGTTTCTGGGATAATGGTGTTGATGTGAGCCATGACCAGTCTAGTAGTGATATTAGTAGTAATAGTAGTAGTGGTTGTAGTAGTTTGTAGTAGTAGTTGTTGTTGTTGTAGTAGTAGCATTAGTATTTGTAGTAGTAGTAGTGCAATTAGTAGTAATAGTAGTAGTAGTAATAATAGTAGTTGCCGTAGTAGTATTAGTCGAAGGTATACAACACTATAACACAGAAGCATAGTTCCGATAGGGTTGTTGTGTCAGCATGTTTCCCGTAAACTAGACTGTTCTGATTTAGTTTACTGTAGTCTATATTGTAGCATACAGAAGGATCATCAAGTCTCAGAACACGTTGAATGATAATGTATCTGTGTACTTCAGCCTCAACCGGTTACATTTCAGTACAACATTACCAGTAGCACTTCAGTATAATTGAGTGTGTGACATTTTAGTGTGTATGTCAATACTCTCTGAACTATACTATCATTGACTCTAGGTAAGACTAAGGCCTGTCATAAAGCAGGAAGGGTGAATAATATATGCAGTATAATGTAGTCTCGAGAATCAGTATGCGTCCCAAATTGCATCCTATTCCCTGTATAGTGCACTACTTTTGATCAGAGAGCTATAATATATATGCCATTTAGCAGACGCTTTTATCCAAAGCGACTTACAGTCATGTGTGCATACATTCTACGTATGGGTGGTCCCGGGAATCGAACCCACTACCCTGGCGTTACAAGCGCCATGCTCTACCAACTGTGCTACAGGACCCTGCTCAAAAGTATTCCACTCTATAGGGAACAGGGTGCCATTTGGGACTAGGACATGGCTGGTGTGGGGCCAGGTTGTGCTGTTGCTTGTGGCTGAACAAGGTTAATCTCCTGCGCCCCCCTCATCATCTCTTTGTGCACTACGCCGTACTAATCTCTCCATGCCTCTCTGTGCTGCTCTAATCTGCCCCCCCCCACACCCCCATCACCCCAGTCTCTGGAACTGCTCTGATAATCTCTCTCTATCTCCTCCTCTCCTCTCTCTCTCTCCCTGTCCCTGGTCCCTCAGTCCCCCCACTGTTTCTGCTGCTGGTGGAGGCAGTGCTCTGCAACCCCGTGCTAATCTGGGGTCTGTCCGTCAGCACTTTGAGAGGCAGACAGACGGATTGGGCTGTAATCCCCAGAGTGGCACAGATGGAGCAGCACTATGCAGACCTTGGGGAAGGTGAACACACACACACTGCGTCCTGTTTCAGACCCACTAGGTCGATAGAGACCAACACACTACTACTAGACACACAAACACACACAGTGTCCACACACCAGATGAAGATACTGATGGATTCTGTTTGTCCCAATGCAGTCCAGATGTATAGGAGATACAGTTGAAGTCATACGATTACATACACCTTAGCCAAATACATTTAAACTCAGTTTTTCACTAATTCCTGACATTTAATCCTAGTACAAATTCTCTGTTTTATGTCAGTTAGGATCACCACTTTATTTTAAGAATTTTAAATGTCAGAATAATAGTAGAGAGAATTATTTATTTCAGCTTTTATTTCTTTCATCACATTCCCAGTGGGTCAGACGTTTACATACACTCAATTAGTATTTGGTAGCATTGCCTTTAAATTGTGTCAAATGTTTCGGGTAGCCTTCCACCAGCTTCCCACAATAAGTTGGGTGAATTTTGTCCCATTCCTCTTGACAGCGCTGGTGTAACTGAGTCAGGTGTGTAGGCATCCTTGCTCACACTTTTTCAGTTCTGCCCACACATTTTCCATAGGATTGAGGTCAGGGCTTAGTGACGGCCACTCCAAAATACTTGACTTTGTTGTCCTTAAGCCATTTTGCAACAAATTTGGAAGTATGTTTGGGGTCATTGCCCATTTGGAAGACCCATTTGCGATCAAGCTTTAACTGATGTCTTGAGATGTTGCTTCAACATATCCACATAATTTTCCTACCTCATGATGCCATCTGTTTTGTGAAGTGCACCAGTCCCTCCTGCAGCAAAACACCCCACAACATGATGCTGCCACCCCCGTGCTTCACGGTTGGGATGGTGTTCTTCGGGTTGCATTCCTCCCCCTTTTTGTTCTATTTTTGTTTCATCAGACCAGAGAACATTTTTCCAAAAAGTACGATCTTTGTCCCTATGTGCAGTTGCAAACTGAAGTCTGGCTTTTTATGGCAGTTTAGGAGCAGTGTCTTCTTCCTTGCTGAGCGACCTTTCAGGTTATGTCAATATAGGACTCGTTTTACTGTGGATATAGATACTTTTGTACCTGTTTCCTCCAGCATCTTCACGAGGTCCTTTGCTGTTGTTCTGGGATGGATTTGCACTTTTCGCACCAAAGTACGTTCATCTCTAGGAGACGGAATGCGTCTCCTTCCTGAGCGGTATGACGGCTGCGTGGTCCCATGGTGTTTATACTTGCGTACTATTGTTTGTACAGAACGTGGTACCTTCAGGCGTTTGGAAATTGCTCCCAAGGATGAACCAGACTTCTGGAGGTCTTGGCTGATTTCTTTTGATTTTCCCATGTTGTCAAGCAAAGAGGCACTGAGTTTGAAGGTAGGCCTTGAAATACATCCACAGGTAGACCTCCAATTGACTCAAATTATGTCAATTAGCCTATCAGAAGCTTCTAAAGCCATGACATCATTTTCTGGAATTTCCCAAGCTGTTTAAAGGCACAGTCAACTTAGTGTATGTAAACTTCTGACCCACTGGAATTATGATACAGTGAATTATAAGTGAAATAATCTGCCTGTAAACAATTGTTGGAAAAATTACCTGTGTCATGCATAATGTAGATGTCCTAACAGATTTTCCAAAACTATAGTTTGTTAACAAAAAGTCTGTGTAGTGGTTGAAATACTTTAATGACTCCAACATAAGTTTATGTAAACTTCCGACTTCAACTGTTTGTAGTGCATTCAGAAAGTATTCAGACCCCTTCACTTTTTTCCACATTTTGTTACAGCCTTATTCTAAAATTGATTTAAGAAGAAAATCCCAGATCAATCTACACACAATACACCATAACGACAAAGCGAACAGGTTTTTAGAAACGTTAGCAAATTTATAAAAAATACAATAAAAAAAATACCTTATTTACATAAGTACTCAGACGCTTTGCTATGAGACTCGAAATTGAGTTCAGGTGCATCCTGTTCCATTGATCATCCAGATGTTTCTACAACTTGATTGGAGTCCACCTGTGGTAAATTCAATTGATTGGACATGATTTGGAAAAGCACACACCTGTCTATATAAGGTCCCACAGTTGACAATGCATGTCAGAGCAAAAACCAAGCCATGAGGTCAAAAGGATTGTCCATAGAGCTCCGAGACAGGATTCTGTTGAGGCACAGATCTGGGGAAGGTTACCAAAAAATGTCTACAGCATTGAAGGTCCCCAAAAACACAGTGGCCTCCATCATTTTTAAATGGAAGAAGTATGGAACCACCAAGACACTTCCTAGAGCTGGCTGCCCGGCTAAACTGAGCAATCCAGGGAGAAGGGCCTTGGTCAGGGAGGTGACCAAAAACCAGATGTTCACTGGCAGAGCTCCAGAGTTCCTCTGTGGAGATGGGAGAACCATCCAGAAGGACAACCATCTCTCCAGCAATCAGGCCTTTGTGGTAGAGTGGCCAGATGGAAGCCACAGCCCGCTTGAAGTTAGCCAAAAGGCACCTAAAGGACTCTCAGACCATGAGAAACAAGATCCTCAGGTCTGATGAAACCGTGATTGAACTCTTTGGCCTGAATGCCAAGTGTCATGTCTGGAGGAATCCTTGTCCAATCCCTACGGTGAAGCATTGTAGTGGCAACATCATGCTGTGGGGATGTTTTTCAGTGGCAGGGACTGGGAGACTAGTCAGGATCGAGGGAAAGATGAACGGAGCAAAGTACAGAAGGATCCTAGATGAAAACCTGCTCCAGAGCGTTCAGGACCTCAGACTGGGGCGAAGGATCACCTTCCAACAGGACAACAACCCAACGCACACAGCCAGGACAATGCATGAGTGGCTTTGGGACAAGTCTCTGAATGTCCTTGAGTGGCCCAGCCAAAGCCCGGACTTGAACCCGATCGAACATCTCTGGAAAGACCTGAAAATAGCTGTGCAGTGAAACACCCAATCCAACCTGAAAGAGCCTGAGAGGATCTGCAGAGAAGAATGGGAGAAACTCCCCAAATGCAGCTGTGCGAAGCTTGGAGCATCATACCCAAGGCTGTAATTGCTGCAAAGGTGCTTCAACAAAGTACTGAGTAAAGGGTCTGAATACTTATGTAAATGTAATATTTCAGTTGTTTATTTTTTTTTATACATTTGCCAAAATGTCTAAAAACCTGTTTTTGGTTTTTCATTATGGGATAGATTGATGAGGGGAAAAAACGATGTAATCAATTTTAGAATAAGGCTGTAACGTAACAAAATGTGGCAAAAGGGAAGGGATCTGAATACTTTCCAAATGCACTGTGTTGTTATCAGCCTCTCTGGAACATCAAGAACACATGGTTTCTTACAGGAACTATGACCAGGCCTACATCCTGTAACAAAACCCTCTTTGATACAGTCCCCTAATCCTTCAATTTGATTTCATAACTAAGTTATCATGAAGTTTGCTTTTCTTCTGTAAGAATGAAATCAAACGAATATTACAAGTTTACTGCAATCTGCCACGTACAAAGTTTCACACAAGTGTTTTAATGAATGGTATACTACTCTACTTTAGACATAGGCTTTCGTGTGTTAGTGTACTGCTATTGTAGAAGGCTAAGTAAAAGCTGACCCAGTGAAGGCATTAGATGTACTGTAGGGTCAATCATCTGGGTTTTGATGTGAGGGTGCTCAGGTGAGTTTAGCCATAATGATCTATCTAGACGTAATCTACTGTGCTGCTGCTGGCTGCAGCCACTACCTGTCTGTCTGGACATGTCCAAATACATACAGTACAACACATGGCCTAGCGGTTAACAGTGCTGGGCCAGTAACAGAAAGATCACTGGTTTGAATCCCCGAGCAGGTAAGGTGGGAAAATCAGCTGTTCTTCCATTGAGCAAGGCACTGCTCCCTAGGCCGTTGGTTAAGACGGCCCCCTGCACATATCTGTTTCAGAGGGGTTGGGTTAAATGCAGAAGACTCTGTGTGTTTTAACACATTTATTTGCGCAACTGACTAGATATCCCCCTTTCCCAATGAGTCCAAAACCTATTTTCACAGAACAGCCCCATAACCAGTTGAATTTCCCTTTTGGATTACAGTAGCCCAATATAAACGGTGGCATCCTGCAGCCATGTCAAGATAAGAGGAAATGTCCAGAAAACATAACAAAGGCCATCCAATTTCCCTTTTCGCACAATCCATTACAGTCCAACCAGCTAGCATGGTACCACTGTTGCATACTGTACAGGCCCTTACTCCCTGATACTGGCAGAGATGGGGTCAATTCAGGAAGTAAACTGAAAATCATATTCACATTTTCCTAAACTCTATCGGAAAATAAAATAGAATTTTAGTTTAATTCCTGAATTGTCTGAATTTAAATGGAATTGAACCCAACCCTGAATCCTGGGTTGACTTACTGATTGCACTATTCCCCTTTAGCTGTGACAGTGTTGTGACACTGTTGTGACACTGTTGTGGCAGTGAGGCCCATTCAAAACAACAGGATTAGAATTGTGTCTTTGATTAGATGTTTGTTTGTGTCTGTCTGTATGTTTCATTGCAGTGAATATGGCTGAGGCTGGCTTTATCCAAAGGTTTTAATCACCTACAATGGAGGATGGGAATTGCTGATTACCCTAAGAGAACACTGTCAAGAGTGGGGGGGAGATATGTTCCGGGTAGCCTCAGAGAACAACATTGACTTATACGCTGACTCGGTGAGCGAGTTTATAAGGAAGTGTATAGGAGATGTTGTACCCACTGTGACTATTAAAACCTTCCCTAACCAGAACCCGTGGATTGATGGCAGCATGCGCGCAAAACTGAAAGCACGTACCACCGCATTTAATCATGGCACGGCAACAAGGAATATGGCAGAGTACAAACAGTGTAGTTATTCCCTCCGTAAGGCAATCTCAAACAAGCAAAGAGTCGGTATAGAGACAAAGTGGAGTCGCAAATCAACGGCTCAGACACGAGACGTATGTGACAGGGTCTACAGACAATCACGGGTTACAAAAAGAAAACCAACCCCGTCACGGACATCTTGCATCTTGCTTCCAGACAAATTAAATAACTTCTATGCGCGCTTTGAGGACAATACAGTGCCACTGACGCAGCCCGCTACCAAAGCCTGTGGGCTCTCCTTCTCCGTGGCCGACGTGAGTAAGACATTTAAACATGATAACCCTCGCAAGACGGCCGGCCCAGACGGCATCCCTAGTCGTGTCCTCAGAGCATGCACAGACCAGCTGGCTGGTGTGTTTACGGACATATTCAATCAATCCCTATCCCAGTCTGCTGTCCCCACATGCTTCAAGATGGCCACCATTGTTCCTGTTCCCAAGAAAGCCAGGGTAACTGAACTAAATGACTATCGCCCCGGAGCACTGACAGAAGTGAGTGCTTTGAGAGACTAGTCAAGGATCATATCACTTCTACACAACCTGTCACTCTAGACCCACTTCAATTTGCTTACCGTCCCAATAGGTCCACAGATGATGCAATCACCATCACACTGTACACTGCCCTATCCCATCTGGACAAGAGGAATACCTACGTAAGAATGCTGTGCATTGACTACAGCTCAGCATTCAACACCATAGTACCCTCCAAACTCATCACTAAGCTTGAGTCCCTGGGTCTTGACCCTGCCCTGTGCAACTGGGTCCCAGACTTCCTGACGGGCCGGCCCTAGGTGGTGAAGGTAGGAAACAACATCTCCACTCCGCTGATCCTCAACACTGGGGCCCCACAAGGGTGCGTTCTCAGCCCTCTCCTGTACTCCCTATTCACCCACAACTGCGTGGCCATGCACTCCTTCAATCCAATCATCAAGTTTGCAGACAACACTACAGTGTTAGGCTTGATTACCAACAACGACGAGACAGCCTATAGGGAGGAGGTGAGGCCCCTCGGAGTGTGGTGTCAGGAAAATAACCTCTCACTCAATGTCCGCAAAACAAAGGAGATGATCGTGGACTTCAGGAAACAGCAAAGGGAGCACCCCCCCTATCCACATCAATGGGACAGCAGTGGAGAAGGTGAAAAGTTTTAAGTTCCTCTGTGTACATATCACCGACAAACTGAAATGGTCCACCTCAGGAGGCTTGTCACCGAAAACCCTCACTAACTTTTATAGGTGCACAATCGAGAGCATCCTGTCGGGCTGTACAGCAACGACACCGCCCACAACCGCAGGGCTCTCCAGAGGGTGGTGCGGTCTGCACAACGCATCACCGGGGGCAAACTACCTGCCCTCCAGGACACCTACAACATCCGATGTCACTGGAAGGCAAAATAAGATAATCAAGGACAATAACCAACCGAGCACTGCCTGTTCACCCAGCTTCCATCCAGAAGGCGAGGTCAGTACATCAAAGATGGGACAGAGAGATTGAAATACAGCTTCTATCTCAAGGCCATCAGACTGTTAAACAGCCACCACTAACACAGAGAGGCTGCTGCCTACATACAGACTTGATATCATTGGCCACTTTAGTAAATGGAACACTTGTCACTTTAAGAATGTTTACATATCACACATTACTTATGTCATATGTATATACTGTATACTGTATCCTTCACTATCAATTGCATCTGTCACTGCTCATCCATATATTTTATACTTATATATTCTCATCCCATTCCTTTACTAGACCATTCCTTTACTGTTAGATATTAGGTTTGTTGTGGAATTGTTTGATATTACCTGTTAGATACTGCTGCACTGTCAGATCTAGCATTTAGCTACACTCACAATGACATCTGCTAACCATGTGTATTTTATCTTTATTTAACTAGGCAAGGTTAAGAACAAATTCTTATTTTCAATGACAGCCTAGGAACAGGGGCAGAACGAGGCTAGGCTACCCTGCCTACCCATGTGTATGTGACCAATAACATCTGCTAACCATGTGTATGTGACCAATAACATCTGCTAACCATGTGTACGTGTCCAATAACCACTGCTAACCATGTGTACGTGTCCAATAACATCTGCTAACCATGTGTACGTGACCAATAACATCTGCTAACCATGTGTACGTGTCCAATAACCACTGCTAACCATGTGTACGTGTCCAATAACATCTGCTAACCATGTGTACGTGTCCAATAACCACTGCTAACCATGTGTACGTGTCCAATAACATCTGCTAACCATGTGTACGTGACCAATAACATCTGCTAACCATGTGTACGTGACCAATAACATCTGCTAACCATGTGTACGTGACCAATAACATCTGCTAACCATGTGCATGTGACCAATAATAAGATGTGATGTGAAGATGTTTGGGTTTAACAGAATATTCTAGTGCTATATTGTACGGAAGATACATTTTTATCAGACAGTGGCTACGTCCGAAATGTCTCCCATCCCTCTGTAGTGCACTACTTTTGACCAGGGCCCATAGGGCCCATAGGGCACTGGTCAAAAGTAGTGCACAACATTTTATTGTATTTATGTATATTATTTAACCTTTATTCCAAAGCAATAGCATGTGGCAATAATATAATTAATAAACCGGAATTATAAAGCACACAAATGTATCATTGCATTATCAACAGGCAAGAAAAACATCAAAAATCTATGAAGTACCAACAAGGCACCTGTGCATGCATGCGTTGTGCAGAAGTGGCAGCAAGGCTGCAAGGTGGAGGATATCACGGGTTAAGCAACATCGCCATCCACTGGTTATCTGGTGTATTGTGAACTGGATTCCTCTCTCCCTAATACCTGCTGAAACTCCCATCATTATCTCTATCCCGCCATCTACTGGCCCAGTACTGAAGTGTAGCCTCTTCTACAGTGGGATTCAGATGGAAACAGTGTGGAACAGAGAAGTGAGGTCATGGTCAGTGGGAGAATTGGAATAGAATGTGTGTGTTACTCATTTGTGCCTGAATTATTGTTCGATGTCTGGGCCCATATTCACAAATTGTCCCAGAATAGGAGTACTGATCGAGGATCTTTTCATTACGATTTAAAAGGCAAAACCGATCCTAGATCAATCAGTACCTGTATCCTCAAAGCGTCTCAGAGTACCGTTACCGGCAAGTGACTTGATCGTCATCACTATCTTTCCTTTGCGGTACCTCAATTTGTCGTGATCACCAGCCGAGATAAACTTTTATGAATAGATTTCACTCCTGGCTCAGAGATTGCCTGAGCAGTGTCTTAAAAAACGTCATCCTGAAACCTACTCTGAGCTGGGAGGTTTTTTTTGTCTTAAAAAACGATACAACAGGATTCCTAGGACCTTTTCGGGGGGAGACGTTTTGTGGATACGGCCCCAACACTCCTACTCTAAGACATGTCGTGAATACGGACCCAGGACTGTATCGAATCAAACAAATAAAAAGTTAAGTACTACTGTGTCTTTTGTGATTCTACAGAAAACATCTAAGCATATCAGAATAAAAAAAGGGATATTAGTGTACTTTTGTTTTGCTTGATGCGTTTTATTCTGTTAGACAGTGTTTCTGTGGCAGGTGATAGATGACATGAGTAACGCTCTGGGAACGGGCAGCTAAAACCCTTTTTGGTGGTCATAAACAATGGGGTTCAATGAGATACAGACAATAGGATGGATGAAACGATCCACACGATCAAACCAATCCAACAACATGGGAATCCTAGTTACCGCCTGGCGGTATGTCCTTGAAGATTTAATATGCAGACTGAAGGTTAAAAAATCAACCTGTGCAGATGTAAATAGTTGGAAAGTAGAAACATATCCAAGTATTGTACTGAAGTAGAATTATTGTCCTATTACTGAACCACTAGGCTAGTCTGTTAGTTAGTCAGCCTGACACCTGAAGTACTGTATGTGGATGGCTGCACCTCTACTCCCGCTCAGCAATGGCCACCAGGTGAGTGTCGATCTCTGTCTCAGAGAGTGTCCTGTGAGAGGAAAGAAGAGAAGATGAGAGTGGATGTTAGAAACCAGGGTTGGGGAGACAGAAAGAGAGAATTTTGGCTGTTGTTCCCTTGTTTAAATCCTTGAACATTACCATATGAGCATATAAAAAACACAGTGATGACAAAATGCAGTTACTGTGATAGTATAGTACCTGAACTTGGGGCTTTCCTTAGTGACCACACCCACTTCAATTTCACTGGGCTTGAAGTCCATGGACAGAATAGAAGAGAGACAGGAGATGGCCAACTATAGGAGGAGAGAGGGAAAGAAACAGAGAGAGTAGAGAGAGAGATTGAATACAGTACAGACTTTCACTTTTCGCCAGATGTTTCCATGAGTATCCAGGTGTATCCATCCGCCTACCTCCACAGTCATCTCATATGACAGCTCCGGCCTCTTCTTCAGTTTCTTCTCCAGGTAGCTGTTAGCCTCTGTCTGCTTGGCCCCCACGCTGGTGGCCCTGAAGCCACAGAAGTAGCCTGCCGGGTCACACTTATACAGCATGGGACCCAGCTGGGGGTCCATGGCCACCAAGATCATACCTGGAGACATTGGGAGGAAAAGGATATGGGTCTGAGTCCTCTGTGTGGGAGTTAGGACTCACCTACTGCACATCGATTTTCTCAATCACTTTGGTGCCATTTTCACAACACAAAGCACACAAATCTAAACAGATCATCAAAATGGCTCATGTTTAAAAACTCTCAGCACATCTTCAGTTGACTGGGTGCAACAAATAAATTCAGTCTTTTGTTCACTGCACCAAAGCACTCTTTCAATTTGGATACATATTATATCTACTGAACAGAAATATAAATGCAACATGTAAAGTGTTGATCCCATGTTTCATGAGCTGAAATAAAAGATCCCAGAAATGTTCCATAAGCACAAAAGGCTTATTTTGCTCAATTTCTGTGAACACATTTGTTTACATCACTGTTAGTGAGCATTTCTCCTTTGCCAAGATAACCCATCCACCTGACAGGTGTGGCATATCAAGAAGCTGATTAAACAGCATGGTCATTACATAGGTCCACCTTGTGCTGGGGACAATAAAACCACTAATATGTGCAGTTTTGTCACAAAACACAATGCCACAGATGGCTGAAGTTTTTAGGGAGCTTGCAATTGACATGCCAACTGCAGGAATGTCCACCAGAGCTGTTGCCAGAGAAGTGAATGTTCATTTGTTATCCATAAGCTGCCTCCAACTGTCACGGTCGTCTGAATAATTATCGGACCAAACTGCAGCGCGATATGGTTTCCACATAATATTTATTTGAAAACGCACAAAACAACAAGGAAAGGATGAAACAAACAACTAACCGTGACTACAGAGGTGCTACGTGCACTAACTCAAAACAATATCCATAAAACACAGGTGTAAAAAATGCTACTTAAATATGATCCCCAATTAGAGACAACGATAGCCAGCTGCCTCTAATTGGGAATCATAACAAACACCAACATGGAAAAACTAAACTAGAACCCCACTGTCATGTTCTGATCATAGTTCTGTTATTTTATCTTTGTTTTAGTATGGTCAGGGCGTGAGTTGGGTGGGCAGTCTATGTTTGTTTTTCTATGTTGGTTTTTGAGTTCGGCAGAGGCAGCTGTCAATTGTTGCCCATGATTGAGAATGCAGCGTGGTAACGGGCAGCAGCAGTGATCGCAGGACTCATGGACTTGGGATGAGATTCTGGACGGCAAGGGACCATGGGCACAGGCTGGAGGCCCGAGAGGCAGCCCCAAAAATTTCTTAGGAGGGGCCACATAGGGAGTGTGGCGAAGGCAGGTAGGAGACCTGCGCCAACTTCCCGTGCTTACCGGAGAGCAAGAGGGACCAGGCAGGCACCGTGTTATGCCGTGAGGCGCACGGTGTCCCCGGTGCGTGTGCATAGCCCGGTGCGGTACATCCCAGCGCCTCGTATCGGCCGGGCTAGAGTGGGCATCGAGCCAGGTGCCATGAAGCCGGGTCAGCGCATCTGGTCTCCAATGCGTCTCCTCGGGCCGGTGTACATGACACCAGCCTTACGCATGGTGTCCCCGGTTCGCAAGCACAGCCCAGTGCGGGCTATTCCACCTCGCCCGGCTACGGGGAGCATTCAACCAGGTACGGTTGGGCAGGCTCGGTGCTCGAGAGCTCCAGTGCGCCTTCACGGTCCGGTCTGTCCGGTCCCACCTCCACGTACCAGCCCTCCGGTGGCAGCCCCCCGCACTAGGCTGTCTCTCTCTCTTCTCCCTACAGGTGCTCCCGCCTGTTCAGCACTGACAGAGTCTCCCGTCTGTCCTGAGTTGCCAGAGTCTCCCGTCTGTCCTGAGTTGCCAGAGTCTCCCGTCTGTCCTGAGTTGCCAGAGTCTCCCGTCTGTCCTGAGTTGCCAGAGTCTCCCGTCTGTCCTGAGTTGCCAGAGTCTCCCGTCTGTCCTGAGTTGCCAGAGTCTCCCGTCTGTCCTGAGTTGCCGGAATCTCCCGCCTGTCCGGAGTTGCCGGAATCTCCCGCCTGTCCGGAGTTGCCGGAATCTCCCGCCTGTCCGTCGCTGCCGGAGTCTTCCGCATGTCCGTCGCTAGAAAACCCCCCATTCACGCCCTGATCTACTCTACCATAGAAAATAAGGGCTCTCTATGGTCAGGACGTGACTCCAACGTAGTTTTAGGAAATTTGGCAGTACATCCATCCGTCTCACAACCGCAGACCACGTGTATGGCGTCATGTGGGCGTGTGGTTTGCTGATGTCAATGTTATGAACAGAGTGCCCCATGCTGGCAGTCGGGTTATGGTATGGGCAGACATAAGCTATGGATAAGAACACAATTGCATTTTATCAATGGGAATTTGAATGCAAAGATATACCGTGTTGAGATCCTGAAGCCTATTGTCGTGCCTTTTATCTGCCGCCATCACCTCATGTTTCAGCATGATAATGCACAGCCGCATGAAGCAGGGATCTGTACACAATTCCTGGAAGCTGAAAATGTCCCAGTTCTTCCATGGCCTGCATACTCACCAGACATGTCACCCATTGGGAATGTTTGGGTACTGACTGGTTTTCTGATCCACGCCCCTACATTTATTTTTAAGGTATCTGTGACCAACAGATGCATATCAGTATTCCCAGTCATATGAAATTCATAGATTAGGGCCTAATGAATTTATTTCAATTGACTGATTCCCTTATACGAACTGTAACTCAATAAAATGTTGATATTTTTGTGTTTATATTTTTGTTCAGTATAAGTATCTGTGTTTCAAAATGCAGTATTCACTTGACTTTTAATATGATTTTCTTGTCATCTGTTAACAATACAATTAACTATTACTTAATCAGACTGCTGAAAACGGATAACTACTGAACCAAAACTATGTAGTGCCTAGTTAATGTACAGTGCATTCGGAAAAATATTCAGACCCCTTCCCTTGTTCCACGTTTTGTTACGGGAGGTGACCGAGAGAAGAGATGGTCCCTCTGACAGAGCTCCAGAGTTTCTCTGTGGAGATGAGAGAACCTTCCAGAAGGACAACCATCTCTGCAGCACTCCACCAATCAGGCCTTTATGGTAGAGTGGGCAGACGGAAGCCACTCCTCAGTAAAAGGCACATGACTGCCAGTTTGGAATTTGCCAAAAGGCACCTAAAGGACTCTCAGATTATGAGAAACAAGATTCTCTGGTCTGATAAAACCAAGATTGAACTCTTTGGCCTGAATGCTAAGCATCACATCTGGAGGAAACCTGGCACCATCCCTATGGTAAAGCATGGTTGTGGCAACATTTACATTTACATTTAAGTCATTTAGCAGACGCTCTTATCCAGAGCGACTTACAAATTGGTGCATACACCTTATGACAACCAGTGGAACAGCCACTTGCATCTAAATCTTGTTGGGGGGGGGGGGGTGAGAAGGATTACTTACCCTTACTTACCCTATCCTAGGTATTCCTTGAAGAGGTGGGGTTTCAGGTGTCTCCGGAAGGTGGTGATTGACTCCGCTGTCCTGGCGTCGTGAGGGAGTTTGTTCCACCATTGGGGGGCCAGAGCAGCGAACAGTTTTGACTGGGCTGAGCGGGAACTGTACTTCCTCAGTGGTAGGGAGGCGAGCAGGCCAGAGGTGGATGAACGCAGTGCCCTTGTTTGGGTGTAGGGCCTGATCAGAGCCTGGAGGTACTGAGGTGCCGTTCCCCTCACAGCTCCGTAGGCGAGCACCATGGTCTTGTAGCGGATGCGAGCTTCAACTGGAAGCCAGTGGAGAGAGCGGAGGAGCGGGGTGACGTGAGAGAACTTGGGAAGGTTGAACACCAGACGGGCTGCGGCGTTCTGGATGAGTTGTAGGGGTTTAATGGCACAGGCAGGGAGCCCAGCCAACAGCGAGTTGCAGTAATCAAGACGGGAGATGACAAGTGCCTGGATTAGGACCTGCGCCGCTTCCTGTGTGAGGCAGGGTCGTACTCTGCGGATGTTGTAGAGCATGAACCTACAGGAACGGGACACCGCCTTGATGTTAGTTGAGAACGTCAGGGTGTTGTCCAGGATCACGCCAAGGTTCTTAGCGCTCTGGGAGGAGGACACAATGGAGTTGTCAACCGTGATGGCGAGATCATGGAACGGGCAGTCCTTCCCCGGGAGGAAGAGGAGCTCCGTCTTGCTGAGGTTCAGCTTGAGGTGGTGATCCGTCATCCACACTGATATGTCTGCCAGACATGCAGAGATGCGATTCGCCACCTGGTCATCAGAAGGGGGAAAGGAGAAGATTAATTGTGTGTCGTCTGCATAGCAATGATAGGAGAGACCATGTGAGGTTATGACAGAGCCAAGTGACTTGGTGTATAGCGAGAATAAGAGAGGGCCTAGAACAGAGCCCTGGGGGACACCAGTGGTGAGAGCGCGTGGTGAGGAGACAGATTCTCGCCACGCCACCTGGTAGGAGCGACCTGTCAGGTAGGACGCAATCCAAGCGTGGGCCGCGCCGGAGATGCCCAACTCGGAGAGGGTGGAGAGGAGGATCTGATGGTTCACAGTATCGAAGGCAGCCGATAGGTCTAGAAGGATGAGAGCAGAGGAGAGAGAGTTAGCTTTAGCAGTGCGGAGCGCCTCCGTGATACAGAGAAGAGCAGTCTCAGTTGAATGACTAGTCTTGAAACCTGACTGATTTGGATCAAGAAGGTCATTCTGAGAGAGATAGCGGTAGAGCTGGCCAAGGACGGCACGCTCAAGAGTTTTGGAGAGAAAAGAGAGAAGGGATACTGGTCTGTAGTTGTTGACATCGGAGGGATCGAGTGTAGGTTTTTTTCAGAAGGGGTGCAACTCTCGCTCTCTTGATGTCGGGAGGGACGTAGCCAGCGGTCAGGGATGAGTTGATGAGCGAGGTGAGGTAAGGGAGAAGGTCTCCGGAAATGGTCTGGAGAAGAGAGGAGGGGATAGGGTCAAGCGGGCAGGTTGTTGGGCGGCCGGCCGTCACAAGACGCGAGATTTCATCTGGAGAGAGAGGGGAGAAAGAGGTCAGAGCATAGGGTAGGGCAGTGTGAGCAGAACCAGCGGTGTCGTTTGACTTAGCAAACGAGGATCGGATGTCATCGACCTTCTTTTCAAAATGGTTGACGAAGTCATCTGCAGAGAGGGAGGGGGGGGGATTCAGGAGGGAGGAGAAGGTGGCAAAGAGCTTCCTAGGGTTAGAGGCAGATGCTTGGAATTTAGAATGGTAGAAAGTGGCTTTAGCAGCAGAGACAGAGGAGGAAAATGTAGAGAGGAGGGAGTGAAAGGATGCCAGGTCCGCAGGGAGGCGAGTTTTCCTCCATTTCCGCTCGGCTGCCCGGAGCCCTGTTCTGTGAGCTCGCAATGAGTCGTCGAGCCACGGAGCGGGAGGGGAGGACCGAGCCGGCCTGGAGGATAGGGGACATAGGGAGTCAAAGGATGCAGTAAGGGAGGAGAGGAGGGTTGAGGAGGCAGAATCAGGAGATAGGTTGGAGAAAGTTTGAGCAGAGGGAAGAGATGATAGGATGGAAGAGGAGAGAGTAGCGGGGGAGAGAGAGCGAAGGTTGGGACGGCGCGATACCATCCGAGTAGGGGCAGTGTGGGAAGTGTTGGATGAGAGCGAGAGGGAAAAGGATACAAGGTAGTGGTCGGAGACTTGGAGGGGAGTTGCAATGAGGTTAGTGGAAGAACAGCATCTAGTAAAGATGAGGTCAAGCGTATTGCCTGCCTTGTGAGTAGGGGGAAGGTGAGAGGGTGAGGTCAAAAGAGGAGAGGAGTGGAAAGAAGGAGGCAGAGAGGAATGAGTCAAAGGTAGACGTGGGGAGGTTAAAGTCGCCCAGAACTGTGAGAGGTGAGCCGTCCTCAGGAAAGGAGCTTATCAAGGCATCAAGCTCATTGATGAACTCTCCGAGGGAACCTGGAGGGCGATAAATGATAAGGATGTTAAGCTTGAAAGGGCTGGTAACTGTGACAGCATGGAATTCAAAGGAGGCAATAGACAGATGGGTAAGGGGAGAAAGAGAGAAAGACCACTTGGGAGAGATGAGGATCCCGGTGCCACCACCCCGCTGACCAGAAGCTCTCGGGGTGTGCGAGAACACGTGGGCGGACGAGGAGAGAGCAGTAGGAGTAGCAGTGTTATCTGTGGTGATCCATGTTTCCGTCAGTGCCAAGAAGTCAAGGGACTGGAGGGAGGCATAGGCTGAGATGAACTCTGCCTTGTTGGCCGCAGATTGGCAGTTCCAGAGGCTACCAGAGACCTGGAACTCCACGTGGGTCGTACGCGCTGGGACCACCAGGTTAGGGTGGTCGCGGCCACGCGGTGTGGAGCGTTTGTATGGTCTGTGCAGAGAGGAGAGAACAGGGATAGACAGACACATAGTTGACAGGCTACAGAAAAGGCTACGCTAATGCAAGGAAATTGAATGACAAGCGGACTACACGTCTCGAATGTTCAGAAAGTTAAGCTTACGTAGCAAGAATCTTATTGACTAAAATGATTAAAATGATACAGTACTGCTGAAGTAGGCTAGCTGGCAGTAGCTGCGTTGTTGACACTACACTAATCAAGTCGTTCCGTTGAGTGTAATAATTTCTACAGTGCTGCTATTCGGGGGCTAGCTGGCTAGCTAGCAGTGTTGTTTACGTTACGTTGAGTTAAAAGAACGACAATAGCTGGCTAGCTAACCTAGGAAATCGGTCTAGACTACACAATTATCTTTGAAACAAAGACGGCTATGTAGCTAGCTATGTAGCTAGCTACGATCAAACAAATCAAACCGTTGTACTGTAATGAAATGAAAATGTGATACTACCTGTGAATGCGACCGGGTTGTTGAGTTCTATTCAGTAGACGTTGGCTAGCTGTGGGGATGTTTTTCAGCGGCATGGACTAGGAGACTAGTCAGGATCGAGGGAAAGATGAATGGAGCAAAGTACAGAGAGATCCTTAATGAAAACCTGCTCCAGAGCACTCAGGACCTCAGACTAGGGGAGAAGGTTCACCTTCCAAAAGGACAACAACCCAAAGCACACAGCCAGGACAACGCAGGAGTGGCTTTGGGACAAGTCTCTGAATGTCCTTGAGTGGCCCAGCCAGAGCCCGGACTTGAACCCGATTGAACATCTCTGAAAAGACCTGAATATAGCTGTGCAGCGACGCTCTCCATCCAACCTGACAGAGCTTGAGAGGATCTGCAGAGAAGAATGGGAGAAAATCCCCAATACAGGTGTCCCAAACTTGTAGTGTCATACCCAAGAAGACTCAAGGCTGTAATCGCTGCCAAAGTTGCTTCAACAAAGTACTGAGTAAACTGTCTGAATACCTATGTAAATTTTATATTTCTGTTTTTTCTGTTAATACATTTGCAAAAATGTTTTAAAAAAACGGTTTTCTCTTTGTCATTATGGGGTATTGTGTGTTGATTGATGAGGGGGAAAAAATAATGTAATCAATTTCAGAATAAGGCTGTAACGTAACAAAATGTGGAAAAAGTCAACTGCTGATCACCGTAAAACTATATAATTTGTATGTATAAATGTATCAATTGGACATCAATTTTATGTTGTAAGGTAAAACCGAATCACATATGGATGTGGCTGTAAATACTACATCATCATTCTCCATCAGTGTGCATTAATAGGACAAAGTGGAAAGCATCACTCTATTGTACTACCGCCTGGAATTATAGTGTAGTGTACACTGCACTGCTGAAATACCTGGGTTGTATATTTAAACAATAAGGCCTGAGGAGATGGGGTATATGGCCAATATACCCCATGTTCTTAGCCACGACGCAACGCAGAGTGCCTGGATACAGTCCTTATCCGGGGTATATTGGCAATATACCACAAATCCCAGAAGTGCCTTATTGCTATTATAAACTAGTTACCAACGTAATTAGACCAGTAAATAGTACTTTTTCTTATGTCATACCCATGGTATACGGTCTATACCACGGCTTTCAGCCAATCAGCATTCAGGGCTTGAACCACATGGTTTATAAAACAATACATTTAAAACAATATATATAAAATAACAATTTAAACACTGTAAGATGATGAATTTCAAGCAGAGAGACAGGCGATACTGTTGCAGTTGACAAGTCACGTAGAAAAGGTGATCTTGTAGAATGTTGCATGGGGAACAAATGGCTTACAACACTGCTATGTTTTTACAGTAGCCAACTGCTTTACAATACCCCAATTTCTGATTTATTTGTCCTACGTATGTACTGTAAAAAGATAATGGAGCCGTAAGACTGAGATATTTCTCAACATGCTCACAACCTGCAATTGGATACAAATGATAAAATAATTGGGCATGTTAAGTTATAGTCAAATACTGTATGGAAAATGATATTTACCATCTACTACTCTTTCTATTGAGCACTTCAAAAATAACATTTTTGAAATGTGTAACTTGTATTCTTTGCTTTTGGATGAAATGGTAGTTAAAATGACTAAATGGTGAGCCTATCATTCATTACCTGATGTATTGGTGACTAAACTAAACGTTCTCCGGGTATTTCACTTAACACGTTGATTTTGCATGAATGACTCAGGGGTGAAAGATGTGTGAAACCCCAATGAAAGCACAATGAGAGTTTCTAAACATAAGATAGGGGGCATTACAAGTGTTATCAGTTTATGTAAATATACCACTTACATTTGAAAAATGTGGCAAGGTGATTAAAAAAAACGTTATTTACTGGGCAATCAGGGAGAGGAAAAAAGGGTGTATAGAGGTATTGAAATAAAGGAGATATACAGTCGGCCGGAGAAGGAACCAGGGGACTAATGGTAAGGGGGAGAGGGAGTGAATCAATGGAGAGGAAGAGGACAGAGAGACATAGTGACAGGAGGACAGGGGTACACCACTCACAGCATCCCAAAGGTCTCATCTCAGCGTTCTGTGTGTAGACCTGGGAGATGTCCGCCATTCTCCGACACAACATGTCTGCTGTGATGTCATAGCCAAACTTGTACTTCCATTCGGCGGCCTCCACTCGTGCCCTGTGGACCTGGGATCGACTGTCCGCTGAGGGGGAGAGGAAGAGAGAGTAAAAGGATGCGTGTGTGTGTCAGTGGAGGCTCCTCAGAGGAGAAAGGGGAGGACCATTCTTCTCAGTGAATTTCATAAAAATTAAAAATAATAAAACATTTAAATAAAACTACACTAAATATATTAACGTTACCAAATAATTTATTAAAACACACTGTTTTGCTGCAATGACGGTCTACAGTAGCCTCAACAGCACTCTGTATGGTAGCATGGTATAGCCGGAGGACAGCTAGCTTCCGTCCTCCTCTGGGTACATAGACTTCAATACAAAACCTAGGAGGCTCATGGGTCTCACCCCCTTCCATAGACTTACACAGTAATTATGACATCTTCCGGAGGACGTCCTCCAACCTATCAGAGCTCTTGCAGCATGGACTGACATGTTGTCCACCCAATCAAAGGATCAGAGAATTAATCTAGTACTGAAAGCATAAGCTACAGTTAGCTAGCACTGCAGTGCATAAATTGTGGTGAGTAGTTGACTTAAAGAGAAAGACAATAGTTTTAACAAATTAATTTCTCCAAAAATTAAGGAGAAGGGGGCCTCCCGAGTGGTGCAGTGGTTAAGGGTGCTGTACTGCAGCGCCAGCTGTGCCACCAGAGACCCTGGGTTTGCGCCCAGGCTCTGTCGTAACCGGCCGCGACCGGGAGGTCCGTGGGGCGACGCACAATTGGCCTAGCGTTGTCCGGGTTAGGGAGGGTTTGGCCGGTAGGGAAATCCTTGTCTCATCGCACACCAGCGACTCCTGTGGAGGGCCGGGCGCAGTGCGCGCTAACCAAGGTTGCCAGGTGCACGGTGTTTCCTCCGACACATTGGTGCGGCTGGTTTCCGGGTTGGATGCGCGCTGTGTTAAGAAGCAGTGCGGCTTGGTTGGGTTGTGTATCGGAGGACGCATGACTTTCAACCTTCGTCTCTCCCGAGCCCGTACAGGAGTTGTGGCGATGAGACAAGATAGTAGCTACTAAACAATTGGATACCACGAAATTGGGGAGAAAAAGGGGTCAAATAAAAAATAAAAATTAAGGAGAAGCAATAGAGAGATTGTCATTTTTTTCACTTTCAGTTTCACTTAATTAGCTAGCAAATGCAGCTAGCTAGTTTAGCCTACTCAAATACCCTGCTCAAAAAGACAGATGCTATGTTAGCTAGCTAGCTATGACTATCCACCACAACACTGGAACTCTTCCAAGTCAAGGTAAGCTTTTGGTTTTACTAATTTATTGCCACCAGGCTTCCGGTGTAAGTGCTAAACTGCTAACTAACTATACACTATAAAGTTACTGCGTGATTGTAGCGGGTTTACTAACAAGTTAGTTCTATTAGCTATGTTGACTTTGATGTTACTTTAGCTACTATGGTAACAACGATGTAGGCTGTGTGTAGCAGTTATGGTACGGTTTTGGCTTGGAAAGGTTATTTCGCCTGGTCACATACAGCTGATGTATTGTGCATTGAAGTCCACAAACGAAGGGAAGAGGTGAGAGGAGGACAGCGCGTAGATGCGAGCAGGAATACAACGTGGCTGCTATGAATGTCAACTATGCGTGACCAGAGATGTATTCATTCCACCAATTCTGTTGAAAAACGCTTCTTAAATTAAAGCAAACGGAATAAAACAGGGATAAACATACCTGAATTTGACCAATAGAAAGTTGTTTGCAATTGTTGGACTAATGATTACACCCTAGGTCAGCGGTATTAAATGTGTCACTGTCTGTCCATGTGTCACTGTCTGTCACCAACATTTTCTCTCGACCTGTGTTGTAATCTTTCATTCATAGGCTAGGTTGTAGCAACCTCTTAATGGGTATAGGGATAATTTGAGTATCATTTAGTAGCCTTAACCCTATCGATGTTACATTGAAGTGGGTGAATGGAATATGAATGACAGTTATCCAATATGCTGTAGTAGAAATAAGGCCATGCTCATAAAAATAAATAAAAATGTCCTCCCTCATCTTAAACAGCACCAACCACCACTGGTGTGTATGTGTTGTTATGTGTGTGTGTGTGTGTGTGTGTGTGTGTGTGTGTGTGTGTGTGTGTGTGTGTGTGTGTGTGTGTGTGTGTGTGTGAGATGTGAGATGCCATTATACACACCATTGTGTCCTGTCATCACACATCCAATGCGTGGGGTAAGTGGGTACATGTTGGTCAGAGTGGCAGAATCCAGCAGCTTGTCCTGTATTATAATGACAGGGTCACATATATACATATAGTAGATGGTACCTCATTGTTGTTAGGAATATTGGGTTGGTGCCACAATATAATATTTCGATTGGACAAGCTTTAACAAATTAGTGGCGTGTGCCCAGTCAGCAGAAATGCTCGAGACACCACTCTGTCATGCTTCACTGTTCATGACTGACTCTTTCTCTAACGCCAGATATCAACATTCTGTTTCTAATTTGGATGAAGTCAAAGACAACTAAAACAGAAGTTCCTGGTACATGGAGATGGAGCTAAGTACAGATTATGAATATCTTACCGGCACTTTCTTCTGTGTGACCACCACAGCACAGTCTGTCCCCCGCACGCCCAGTGATGTCAACCCACCCTGCGCGATGGCTTTGAAGGCATACTCTGAGGGACAACACACGAGAACATGAGATTATACTTCTTAAATAAAGGCTAACTTTTAAAAGCTGCATGGGGTAAACATGGGGTAAACACTATAGGTCTAAAGGTGCTCATGGGAAAGTCCCAAACATTGGTAGATCGCTTTATTGGCGGACATATTATACCACAGAGAAGTAACACATATTTAAAACATTTGTATGTTTATAATCACAATATGGTTATAATCACAATACACTACACGTTTGGCCTATGGGGATGCTCACCGTCACATACAGCTACAGCGCTGCAATATTCACTGCGCGACTATCTTAGATGCTTTTAGATGGTATAGAACGATACATATACAGATGCTAGACTAGCATAGGTCGTCCCCTGCACGAAATAAAACTGGAGAAATTAAACAAAATATCTCACCGACTTGATAGAGGCGGCCCTCTGGAGAAAAAATCGTAATGTGTCGGTCAAATCCAGCATTCGAACCACGGGACATTGCTTTGCGTCAAATGATGCACACCTACAGTGAACTTTCGGCGAGTTACCTGTTACCTTTTCTGCAGTATCCTAATAGCCTTATAGGACTATATTCACCGTTGTTGTCTGTTGCAGTAAAACAAGAAGAACAGTCTACAATAGAGAGCAGACGATGATAAAGGTGTTTGTTAAGCTTCCCGGTGGAGTTGTACTTTCTCTTTCTTTTTTCAATGAACCATGAGAAGACTGGCACATGTGTGTTGTGAACAACAATAGCGTGAGCAACAAAAGTGGAATCTAGTTTCAAAATAAAAGTTTCTAATTTAAACTAAAGCAAGCAGATAAAAATAGTGGAATCATGCCAAAATTGGACTATAATGCTAAACAAGGTTGGAATGTTGCTATACAAATTCAACAAAAGATCATAATTAGTTAATTTGATGCAAAATAATTGGTTGAAATTGCACTGTGGATGTATTCGACTTCAGAATTGCATTGGGGGCATACTTACATTGGAATGTACAGGGTTACCTATGGATCTTGTGTCCATGAAATGTTTATTTTTTATTCTATTTCACCTTTATTTAAGCTAGTTGAGAACAAGTTCTCATTTGCAACTGCGACCTGGCCAAGATGAAGCATAGCAGTTCGACACAACAACACAGAGTTACACATGGAATGAACAAAACATACAGTCAATAATACAGTAGAAAAAAAAGAAAACAAAGTCTATATACAGTGAGTGCAAATAAGGTCAAATAAGGGAGTTAAGGCAATAAATAGGCCATGGTGGCGAAGTAATTACAATATGGCAATTAAACACTGGAATGGTAGATGTGCAAAATATGGATGTGCAAGTAGAGATACTGTGGTGCAAAAGGAGCAAAATAAATAAATACATTATGGGAATGAGGTAGATAGACGGGCTGTATACAGATGGGCTATGAACAGGTGCAGTGATCTGTGAGCTGCTCTGACAGCTGGTTCTTTAAGCTAGTGAGGGAGATGGGAATCTCCAGCTTCAGTGATTTTTGCAGTTCGTTCCAGTCAGTGGCAGCAGAGAACTGGAAGGAAAGGCGACCAAAGGATGAATTGGCTTTGGGGGTGACCAATGAGATATACCTGCTGGAGCGTGTGCTACGAGTGGGTGCTGCTATGGTGACCAGCGAGCTGAGATAGGGCGGGGCTTTACCTAGCAGAGACTTGTAGATAACCTGTAGCCAGTGGGTTTGGCGACGAGTATGAAGCGAGGGCCAGCCAACGAGAGCGTACAGGTCACAGTGGTGGGTAGTATATGGGGCTTTGGTGACAAAACGGATGGCACTGTGATAGGCTACATCCAGTTTGCTGAGTAGAGTGTTGGAGGCTATTTTATAGATGACATCGCCAAAGTCAAGGATCGGTAGGATGGTCAGTTTTACGAGGGTATGTTTGGCAGCATGAGTGAAGGAAGCTTTGTTGCGAAATAGGAAGCCAATTCTAGATTTAATTTTTGATTAGAGATGCTTAATGTGAGTCTGGAAGGAGAGTTTACAGTCTAGCCAGACACCTAGATATTTGTAGTTATCCATGTATTCTAAGTCAGAGCCGTCCAGAGTAGTGATGCTGGATGGGCGGGCAGGTGCGGGCAATGATCGGTTGAAGAGCATGCATTTAGTTTTATTTGCGTTTAACTAACCTCCAGACGAGCTTCAATCCCATACAACTCTCCTTCCGTGGCCTCCAACTGCTCTTAACACAGTGTCCAAAGAAGGGCCAGAAGTATACAGAATGGTGTCGTCTGCGTAGAGGTGGATTAGAGAATCACCAGCAGCAATAGCGACATCATTGATGTATACAGAGAAGAGAGTCGGCCCGAGAATTGAACCCTGTGGCACCCCAATAGAGACTGCCAGAGGTCTGGACAACAGGCCCTCTGATTTGACACACTGAGCTCTATCAGAGAAGCAGTTGGTGAACCAGGCGAGGCAATCATTTGAGAAACCAAGGCTGTTGAGTCTGCCAATAAGAATGTGGTGATTGACAGAGTCTAAATCCTTGGCCAGGTCGATGAATACAGCTGCACAGTAATGTCTCTTATCGATGGCGGTTAAGATATGGTTAAGGACCTTGAGCGTGGCTGAGGTGCACCCATGACCAGCTCGGAAACCAGATTGCATAGCAGAGAAGGTACGATGTAATTCAAAATGGTCAGTAATCTGGAGTATGGGGTATCAGCCTACTCAATGACACTCACAGAACAGCTATGCCAGTCCACATGATGTAAAACCCAGCATTAAATTATGCAAAATGTATTTAGGAAGTTATACATCTTGAAAACTTGATTGCTGAAATGGAGAACTGTTTGGGACTATATCAACAATAGACCAATGAAACAAATACCAAAATATAGTTTTGGGGTGGAGTTTCCTTTAAACTCCTTCAATAAGAGCAATGAATCCAATATATGTGTATACTCGACATAGTTATATTCTGTGAGTGTCACTGAGTATACTGATACCCCATTTCATGGACCCAAGATCCATAGGTAAGGCTGTACATTGAAATGTAAGCATGCCCCCAATGCAATTCTGAAGTATAATACTTCCACATTATGATTTCAACAAATTTGAAAACTTTTTTGGTGTCAAATTAACTCATTATTATATTTGATTGAATTTATATAAGAACATTCCAACTTTGTTTATCATTATTTGGTCCAGTTGTGGCATAATACCACAATTTGTATCCGTTTTCATCAGTTGCAATGGGAATCTTTTATTTTGAAGGCGAACCGCAGATTGTACTGTTGTTGCTCACACTAATGTTGCAAACAACACACTGGTTAAGCTGGTGACAATTTGTTCGCAATAAGGAAGTTGTCTGTGGAAGGATATAGGACTCCTAGCGAAATAAATCATAAGAAAATATATATCTGGATCATGCATCATTATGTACCAGTTCTGTATGTTATACAAAATAAAAAATCAGAAAAAGTTTTTCACTCAGACCCCCTTTCCTTGGATATCATCCCGCGCCCCTCCTGTGGGTGCAGAGGCGACACGTCTATTTCTATGAGCACAAGCACTTCATGACACTGACTGTTCAGACTGCTCTTGTTGTTGAATAGAACATTCCGTATGATTAAATCAAATTTTCTTCCAATTCTAGACATTTTGCCATGTCTAACGTGATATTTCAGCGACTGAAACGATACAACATCTATGGGCCAAAATACCTAGCTAAAAAACGTTAGCTGACATGGGCTAGTTGATCTGGACATTTCTGACAAGTTATAAATAGCTCTGTAAGGTATACAATGACTGACATGAGAAGAAATAAACCGATGATGCACTACCCTATTTTGAAATTGCATCTTGTGCATTCTACTTTTACAACTTTTTTTTACAACTTTTTACAACAACCCCCCCCCCCCTAGGGGGCACTCCCCACAGTTTGGGAACCACTGCCCTACAGTATATGAAAACATATGCCTACTCCCATTTGGTAAAGAAGAGGTATCTCTCTCTTACGCCCCCAAGTCATCAGTATTTCCTACCCTTTATCCAACCATCTTAGGCATTGCTCCTCTGCCCAAATAACTGGGCGCAGGGTAAGTTTCTGTCTGAGCGACAAGAGACTGAGACAAATTAATGTGCTTGCTTTTGCTGAGCTTTGTGCGTAAGTTTAAACTTTGAATTTATGTTCATGCAAACATAATGCAACTGTAGGCTACATTCGAGCTTCTCCTGCAGCCTTACTCATATGGGTTCTCCTCGGTGTAACTGTCATAAATTGTGTCTTAACATTCCCTCTGGTCAGGAGCCACGGTGTTGAGGTGGTTGAGGTAAGTCAATTTCCATTACATTGCATTATGTTCTTAGGTTTAGGATGGAAGACATGAGAATAGTGTCATTATAAGGTTGTAAAAATACAATCTGTAGGCATGTGAGGGATACGTTAGTAATTGCTTTATAGTGTAGTTAGGAAACAAGTAATGCCAGTTGAATGATGGATGGTATTTATGAAACTATGAGTTTAAAATAATGTCTGTATGTTCATTTATGTGTCACATAGACACACACATTGCCCCTCCCTTGCTCTCTCTCTCTCTCTCTCTCTCTCTTTTTCTCTCTCTCACTGTCTCTCTCTCTCTCTCTCTGTTTCTCTCTCTCACTCTCTCTCTCTCTCTCTCTTTTTCTCTCTCTCACTCTCTCTCTCTCTCTTTCTCTCTCCCTCACTCACTCACTTACTCCTTCTTTTCCTGTCTGTCTCTGTCGCTGTCTTGTCAGATTAGGATGTCTTGTTCGTTGTTTCAGTCACTGCCACCTGCAGTCAGCTGCTTGGAGCTCCTCTCAAACAGAGGGGAACAATAGCTGTAGCGTTTGCCTCACAAGTGCATGTCAATTGAATGAGGCTCTGTCTAGCACTAAAAGAGGACGAATGTACCCTGTACAGCACAGATTCCCAGGTGTCTTCCCCAAGTTCCTCCCCCAAATCCTTTTCCCAACGAGTCTTTAAAGGCACCAAAAAAGGGTTCTGTAAGTCATTAATGATTGCATAGACATCTGAAATTGCGCCCCTAGGAAGCTTGTTCAGCTTAAAGATGCTCTCTATAGCTGTATTTGCAGGCCTATGGGGAAACTCCGGCGTGTTAGCTCTGACAAAGTTCCTAGTCTGGAGATAGTGGAAAAAGTGGGATTGGGGGAGGTTGACATTTTCCTGTAGCTGAGCAAAAGAGGCAAATGTATCATCAAAGAATAATTGGGCTAGTGAGGAGAGGCCTAGTGAGTGCCAGAAGGTAAAAGCCCCATCATTCAAAGATGGAGGAAATAAAAGGTTCTGATTGATTGAGCCTGATAGAGAAAAGCCCCAGAGGCTAAAGGCTAAACGGAACTGATTCCAAATTTTAAGAGACTGCTTTACAATTGGGTTGACACACATTTTGCCTAGGGACACTGGGAGAGAGGAGCACAACACAGAAGAAAGTGCAGCAGGTTTACATGATTCAAACTCCATCTGGACCCAGAGTGGTCTAGGGCCAGTAGGATCAGTCTGCAGCCAGTACAAAAGGGCTCTGAAATTTGCAGCCCAATAGTATGTCTGAAAATTTGGTAGGCTTCTGTAAATGTTTTCTACCAATCCGTGGTACCTTGCCATCCCAAATAAACATTGAAATAAATATTAACATTTGGGCAACACATTAATTTTAATTACATTAATCCTTCCAATAAGAGAAAGAGGTAGCAAATTACAAAAAGTAAAAGATTGTTTCAAACTGTCTGCTAGACCAACAAAGTTTTCCTGAAACAAATTTGAATATTTCCTTGTCACTTTAACTCCCAAGTCGGTGAATTGATCCCAGGCAATCATAAACTGATAACTTGTAAAAGAGCACTTTAAAGCAGCCTTTTTACAGGAAAAAGCTCACTCTTGCCTAGATTCAGCTTTTACCCTGAGATTGATCCAAATGTTTTAAGAACAGATAAGGCACGTGGCAATGAGATATCATGGTTGGAGATAAACAAAAGGAGGTCATCAGCATTTAGCAAGACTTTCTGCTCTAAGCCCGTCCTGATTATACCTTGAGCGTAGTGCAATGGCGAGAGGCTCGATTGCCAAAGCAAACAACAAGGGGAAGAGTGGACAACCCTGTGTTGATCCGCGGTGCAAGGGAAAATAGTCAGAGGACAAGTTGTTGGTCCGTACCGAAGCCATGGGAGAAAAATAAATAATCTTTATCCACGCAATGAATTTGGGGCCAAACCCGAATCTATAAAGGGCATCTGTTAGGTAGTCCCACTCAACACTGTCAAAATCTTTTTCCGCATCAAGTGAGACCACCACCTCCGGGTCCCCCGACGCTGGGGAGTACAGTATATTCATAAGGCGTCTAATATTGAAAAACAAACGCCTATTTCTCACAAAGCCAGTCTGGTCAGAGTGTATTACTTGGTGCAGCGAGCCTTCCATACGGATGGCTAAAAGCTTAGCTAGGATCTTGTAATCACAGTTTAAAAGCGAGATTGGGCGATAGGATCCACATTCCAGGGGTCTTTGTTTTTCTTTAATAGTAATGAAATTGAAGGCACATTCAAGGCATTAAATAATTAATCAATCAGCAAAAGGTCTTGGGGAGATTCAGAGGTGTATAGCGCAGAGTAAAATTGTTTGAATTGATCGTTGATCTCTTTATGTATAACTGTGGTGGCACCAGACGGGGTCCTTATTTGTGGGATTAAACGTGAGGCCTCAGATTTACGGATCTGATGTGCAAGGAGTTTACTGGCCTTGTTGCCTTGTTCATACACTCTGTATCGAGCTTGCAAGAGTAACTGTTCAGCTTGCCTGGTAGAAAGCTCATCAAATTCAGATTGGAGTAGTTGGCGCTCTTTATGCAGATCAGAGGAAGGATCCGTAGCAAACAAAGCTCGCTCTCAGCGACATCCAATGTGTCTATGGCTTCGCTCAGGTCCCGAAGCCGCTGAGAGCGAGCTTTGTTTTGATTGGCTGTATAAGAAATAATTTGGCCACGTATGTATGCTTTAATTAACAGACTCCCATATGGTAGAGCAGGACATTAGTTTCTAGGAATAAGGTGATTTCAGAAGAAATGAAACTCTCGTTCAAGCACTAAGGGTGATTGGTCAGAAATAACAATACTCTCATAAGTACACCGCCGAAGGTTAGGCAGAAGTTTTTTGTCCAAAAATAATTATCAATGCGGGAGTATTTTTGATGAACATGAGAATAAAAGGAATACTGTCTATATGTAGGGTGTAGGAAACACCAAGCCTCACACATGCATATTTCTGAAGTCTGAAGAAAAGATTGAATAAGTAGGGCACATTTAGAAGGGCCTGTAGTTCTTCGTGAGGACTTGTCAAGAACTGGAGTGGAACACTTGACCAACCCAGTCCCTACGCATCCTAAAATGCTCACCAGTCCTCCAGTGAGTCTCTTGTAGAAATGCAACATTTGCATTCAAACCCTTTAAGTGTCAGCACCCTCTTACGCTTCACAGGGTTGTCAACCCCTTTGATGTTCAACGAAATGGCCAAACCCGGACAATGCTGGGCCAATTGTGTGCCGCCCTATGGGACTCCCACTCACGACCAGATGTGATGCAGCCTGGATTCAAACCAGGGACTGCAGTGACGCCCCCTGCACTGAGATGCAGTGCCTTAGACCGCTGTGTCACTCGGGAGCCATCAAAGCTCATCACTAAGCTAAAGACCCTGAGACTAAACACCACCCTCTGCAACTGGATCCTGGACTTCCGGACAGGCCGCCCCTAGGTGGTAAGGGCAGGCAACAACACATCTGCCATGCTGATCCCCTCAGGGGTGCGTGCTCAGTCCTCTCCTGTACTTCCTGTTCACTGACGACTGGGTGGCCAAGCATGACTCCAACACCATCATTAAGTTTGCTGACGATACAACAGTGGTAGGCCTGATCACTGAAAACAATAAGATAACCTATAGAGAAAAGGTCAGAGATCTGGCAGTGTGGTGCCAGAACAAAAACCTCTCCCTCAACGTGAGCAAGACAAAGGAGCTAATCGTGGACTACAGTAAAAGGAGGGCTGAACACGCCCCCATTGACATCAACGGGGCTGTAGTGGAGCGGGTTGAGAGTTTCAAGTTCCTTGGTGTCTACATCACCAACAAACTATCATGGTCCAAACACACCAAGACAGTTATGAAGAGGGCATTACAATGCCTTTTCCCCTTCAGAAGACTTGGAATGGGTCCCCAGATCCTCAAAAAGTTCTACAGCTGCACCACCGAGAGTATCCTGACTGGTTGCGTCACCACCTGGTGTGTCAACTGCTCGGCATCTGACCGTAAGGCGCTACAAAGGGTAGTGCGTATGGCCCAGTACATCACTGGGGCCAAGCTTCCTGCCATCCAGGACCTATATACTAGGCAGTGGCAGAGGAAGGCCCAAAAAATTGTCAAAGACTCTAGATACCCAAGTCATAGACTGTTCTCTCTGCTACTGCATGGCAAGCGGTACCGGAGTGCCAAGTCTAGGTCCAAGTGGCTCCTTAACAGCTTCTACCCCCAAGCCATAAGACTACTGAACAATTAATAAAATGGCCACCCGGACTATTTGCATTGACACCCCCCTCTCTTTGTTTTTACAGTGCTGCTACTCACTGTTTATTATCAATAAATCAATCAAATTGATTTATAAAGACCATTTGACATCAGCCGATGTCACAATGTGCTGTACAGAAACCCAGCCTAAACCCAAAACAGCAAGCAATGCAGATGTAGAAGCACGGTGGTTAGGAAAAACTCCCTAGAAAGACCAGAACCTAGGAAGAAACCTAGAGAGGAACCAGGCTCTGAGGGGTTGGCCAGTCCTATTCTGGCTGTGTCAGGTGGAGATTATAACAGAACATGGCCAAGATGTTCAAACGTTCATAGATGACCAGCAGGGTCAGATAATAATAATCACAGTGGTTGTAGAGGGTGCAACAGGTCAGCACCTCAGGAGTAAATGTCAGTTGGATTTTCATAGCCGATCATTCAGTGTTAGAGACAGCAAGTGCGGTAGAGAGAGAGAGTCCAAAACGGCAGGGCAAGGACAAGGTAGCATTTCGAGTGAACAGGTCAGGGTTCCATAGCTGCAGGTAGATCAGTCGAAACTGGAGCAGCAGCATGACCAGGTGAACTGGGGACAGCAAGGAGTCATCAGGCCAGGTAGTCCTGAGGCTTGGTCCTAGGGCTCAGGTCCTCCGAGAGAAGAGAGAGAGAAAGAGAGATAAAGAGAGAGAATATTTACATTCACACAGGACACCAGATAAGACAGGAGAAATACTCCAGATATAACAGACTGACCCTCACCCCCGACACATAAACTATTGCAGCATAAATACTGGAGACTGAGACAGGAGGGGGCAGGAGACACCCACTCAAGTGACACACCCCTCCTAGGGATGGCATGGAAGAGCACCAGTAAGCCAGTGACTCAGCCCCCGTAATAGGGTTAGAGGCAGAGAATCCCAGTGGTGAGAGGGGAACCGGCCAGGCAGAGACAGCAAGGACGGTTCTTCGCTACAGTGCCTTTCCGTTCACCTTCCACACCCCTGGGTCAGACTACACTCAATCATAGGACCTAGTGAAGAGATGAGTCTTCAAAAAATACTTAAAGGTCGAGACCGAGTCTACGTCTCTCACATGGATAGACAGACCATTGCATAAAAATGGAGCTCTATAGGAGAAAGCCCTGCCTCCAGCTGTTTGCGTAGAAATTCTAGGGACAGTAGGGAGGCCTGCGTCTTGTGATTGTAGCGTACGTGTAGGTATGTACTGCAGGACCAAATCGGAAAGATAGGTAGGCGCAAGCCCATGTAATGCTTTGTAGGTTAGCAGTAAAACCATGAAATCAGCCCTAGTCTTAACAGGAAGCCAGTGTAGAGAGACTAGCACTGGAGTAATATGAATAAAGAATGTGGTTCTAGTCAAGATTCTAGCAGCCGTGTTTAGCACTAACTGAAGTTTATTTCGTGCTTTATCCGGGTAGCCCGGAAAGTAGAGCATTGCATTATTATCTATGCATAGTCACTTTACCCCTACCTACATGTACAAATTACCTTGACTAACCTGTACCCTCTGTATATAGCCTCATTATTGTTATTTTATTGTGTTACTTTTGCAATTTTTACTTAAGTTTATTTAGTAAATATTTTCTTAGCTCCATTTTCTTAAAACTGCATTGTTGGTTAAGGGCTTGTAAGCATTTGGCGCATGTGACAAATAACATTTGATTTGATTTGATTTGTCTCCTCACACCTCACTATTCCTCTTCCTGTTAGTCTGTAAAACCAAGGTGGCTCATGGATCCCGCTCCCATGAGGTAAGAGACTGTCTGTCTTTCTATTGCTCAGAGTCTTTTTTTGCATATTTTCCCATATATTCCATATATTTGTTTAAATGTTCTGCCTTTTTGTGTGTCTCTGTGCATTGCTGCTTTGTTGACACTGTGATCTCTCTCTATAGGTGTGTATTGGTGTTTATTAGCCCATGGCTCCTCACTCTAGTTCTTCAGACTTTAGTGTCCCTGTTCTCTCTCCATACCATAGATGTCTCTGATCTTCAGCATGGCTGGTCTGTCAGAGGCCCGTCCTCCCTGTGTGCTGCAGAGCTTCGTCAACCACGGTGCCGTGCTGCACAAGGTGTTTGTGTTGGGAGAGGACCACTTCACTGTGGAGACGCTCTCGCTGAAGAACTTCTCCCCTCCCCGGACCCCGTGGTCAATGTGGACACACCCTCACTTCTTCTTCTCCCTCTTGCACTCTCTCTTCCTTTCTCTCTCTCTATCTCTCTTTCTCATTCTCATGTTTATACTGTGATTTGAATCATCTGTTTCAATAAAACTAATGTCTATGGTGTGTTTTGTGACTCCAAGAGAGTAAGACAATCTTTTTCAACAGACACCAGGTGTCCAAGCCAGAGTTCTCTCCAACCTCACTGCAGTTTAGTACGACCTCCACATTAGACAATCAACCAGTGGTGGCAAAAGTACCCAATTGTCATACTTGTGTAAAAGTATAGATACCTTACTAGAAAGTTATTCAAGTAAAGGTGAAAGTCACCCAGTAAAATACTACTTGAGTAAAAGTCTAAAAGTATTTGATTTTAAATATACTTAAGGATCAAAGGTCAATGTAATTGCTCAAATATACTTAAGTATCAAAAGTAGAAGTAAAAGTATAAATAATTTTAAATTCCTTATATTAAGCAAAGCAGATGACACCATTTTCTTGTTTTGAAATGTACGGCTAGCCAGGGGCACACTCCAACACTGAGACATTATTTACAAAAGATGCATTTGTGTTTAGTGAGTCCGCCAGGCCATAGACAGTAGGGGATGACCACATGTTCTCTTGATAAGTGCGTCAATTTAAAAATGTTCCTGTCCTGCTAAGCATTCAACATGTAATGAGAACTTTGGTTGTCAGGGAAAATGTATGGAGTAAAAAGTACATTGTTTTCTATAGGAATGTAGTAAAGTAAAAGTTGTCAAGAATATAAATAGTAAAGTACAGATATCCCAAAGAACTACTTAAGTACTACTTTGAAAGTATTTTTACTTAAGTACTTTACACCACTGCAATCAACTATGTTCAATTTGATTCACTGGTACTGATTCCTGTACAATTGAATTAAATCAAATAGACCGGGGGACCTGATCCTAGATCAGCAATCCTACTCTGAGAACTGATCATCTGTCCTGTGTCCTTTTGGTGTTGTGTCTCAGCTGGATGAGAAGGTGCCGAGGTTGCCCCCCTGAGGGCAGAGCTGGGCATGGCTCTGTTTGGGGTGGACGTCATCATCAGTATCGACACACACACACCCTCACTATCATCAACATCAGCATCTTCCCAGGCCACTGGGCTTTTCCATCTTTCATTTCCATTATACATTTAGGTCATTAACAGATGTTCTTATCCAGAGTGACTTACAGTCATGGAAGTAAGTTATACTGCTGTATTTGCTTCCATGTTACACTTTCACTCTTACTCAGTGTTATGTTCTCTCTCTATCTCTCATCATCCATATGTTTCCGTTCCCCTCTTCCAGGCTATGAGGGAGTGCCTCAGTTCTCCTCCTCCCTCCTCAGTCACATTGAGTCAGTATTGGACCCTCAGGAACTGGAAGTCTCCCAGGCAACATGTCCTCTTGCTCCCTCAGCACCCCAGGCTGACATCTGAACTCTGACGCGGGTTCACTGTTGACCCTTGACCCTGACCTGGCTCATCCTCTCTGATACATCCAGAAAGCTCCTGGAAGTAGGACACCTAATTGACAATGGTGGCCTTTAGATATATCTCATAAACTTGGTCTGAGTGACCTCTTCTTGCAGACACATAGGTGTCAGGATTTTGTATGAATAGACAGAGACTGTGATCAGTCAATGAAGACAACCAACCACTACTATTATAGAAGTAACAATGATTGAGAAATATTATACACTGTGCTTTTATTGATTGACATGTAGCATATAAGACACAGTAGGCATAGATGCAGGACTCTGATTGGGCCAGTACAATTACAAATGTTGACCTCCACTAATTTGTCCTTTACATCCCACTTACAATCCACAACCCTTTTGCTGGTAAAATTCATTTGGTAAATACATTTCTAATACATTCTTGAGTAAATCTCACAACACATAGTGAGTAGCCTGTTTGACTTCTTACATGGTGTTGATGTGTTTTATATTAGTTTTCTATGAGTCCCAACAGTTACCAGTGTTATATAATTAAGCAATAAGGCCCGAGGGGGAGTGGTATGTGGCCAATGTGCCACGGCTAAGGGCTGTTCTTAAGCACGACGCAACGCGGAGTGCCTGGATACAGCCCTTAGTCGTGGTATATTGGCCATATACCACAAACCCCCAAGGTGCCTTATTGCTATTATAAACTGGTTACCAACAAAATTAGAGCAGTAAAAATAAATGTTTCGTCATACCCGTGGTATATGGTCTGATATACCACGGCTGTCATCCAATCAGAATTGAGGGCTCAAACCACCCAGTTTATAATTGTAAATTAATGTTAGATATAAAAGGAGTGTTTATATTTAAAAGTCTATTTATGATGCATTTTAATGACATAACAAAGTACATTTACAGGAAATCATCATTTGTTTTTAATATGTACATTGTTATAGCTTTATAGGTTTTAATAAGCTGACTTCTTATTCTCATTCTTGTATTGCAATTATTGTTGTTTCTCCACCTATGTTATTAACCATGCAACTGTATAGCACATAATGCACTTATATTGATTTAACATGTGGGGGAACTGTTTCCTCACATTTCTTATTCCAACATGGCTGCGTAACAGTGGAGATCACAAACTATGAAAAACCATGACGATGAATATCAATATCTTACCAATTTAAAAACAAAGTTTTGGAACAGTCATTGTTTATTATGACCAAATACTGGAAATGGCTTAGTGTAGTCGCTCCTCTATTTAGACTTCCTTGGCTGGTTAAGATAAGAGTGCAAAGCTGGGAGAAGAGCTGGGGCGCCACCCTGATCATAGAAATAGAATTATTAGAGCGGACATTCCCATTCATTCCATTTCTATTACTTTCGTCCACCTGGGTGACTCAAACTACAAACAAAAAGAACTAAAGGAACAGTCCTCATCTTATTATATAATATTGTTTTATATCATTATGTTTTGACCTTGTTCTGTTATAGCATAGGAAATACACTACCGTTAAAAGGCTTGGGGTCACTTAGAAATGTCCTTGTTTTTGAAAGAAAAACGACTTTTTTGTCCATTCAAATAACATCAAATTGATCAGAAATACAGTGTAGACATTGTTAATGTTGTAAATTACTATCGTAGCTGGAAACGGCAGATTTTTTATGGAATATCTACATAGGCGTACAGCGGCCCATTATCAGCAACCATCACTCCTTTGTTCCAATCGCACGTGGTGTTAGCTATTCCAAGTTTATCATTTTAAAAGGCTAATTGATCATTAGAAAACCCTTTTGCAATTATGTTATCACGGCTGAAAACTGTTGTTGTGATTAAAGAAGCAATAAAACTGTCCTTCTTTAGACTAGTTGAGTATTTGGAGCATCGGCATTTGTGGGTTCGATTACAGGCTCAAAATGGCCAGAAACAAAGACCTGTCTTCTGAAACTTGTCAGTTTATTCTTGTTCTGTGAAATGAAGGCTATTCCATGAGAGAAACTGCCAAGAAACTGAATATCTCACACAACGCTGTGTACTACTCCCTTCACAGAACAGCGCAAACTGTCTCTAACCAGAATAGAAAGAGGAGTGGGAGGCCCCGGTGCACAACTGAGCAAGAGGACAAGTACCCTAGAGTGTGTAGTTTGAGAAACAGACGCCTCACAAGTCCTCAACTGGCAGCTTCATTAAATAGTACCCGCAAAACACCAGTCTCAACATCAACAGTGAAGACGCAACTCCGGGATGCTGGCCTTCTAGGCAGAGTTGCAAAGAAAAAGCCATATATCAGACTGGCCAATAAAAATAAAATATTAAGATGAGCAAAACAACACAGACACTGGACAGGGGAAGATTGGAAAAAAGTGTTATGGACAGATTAATCTAAGTTTGAGGTGTTCGGATCACGAAGAAGAACATTCGTGAGATGCAGAAAAAATGAAAAGATGCTGGAGGAATGCTTGACGCCATCTGTCAAGTATGGTGGAGGCAATGTGATGGTCTGGGGGTGCTTTGGTGGTGGTAAAGTAGGATATTTGTACAGGGTAAAAGGGATCTGGAAGAAGGAAGGCTATCACTCTATTTTGCAACGCCATACTATACCCTCTGGACGGCTCTCAATTGGACCCAATTTCCTCCTACAACAGGACAATGACCCAAAGTACAGCTCCAAACTATGCAATAACTATTTAGGGAGGAAGCAGTCAGCTGGTATTCTGTCTATAATGGAGTGGCCAGCACAGTCACCGGATCTCAACCCTATTGAGCTGGTATTCTGTCTTGGTCAGCACAGTCACCGGATCTCAACCCTATTGAGCTGTTGTGGGAGCAGCTTGACCGTATGTACGCAAGAAGTGCCCATCAAGCCAATCCAACTTGTGGGAGGTGCTTCAGGAAGCATGGGGTGACATCTCTTCAGATTACCTCAACAAATTGACAACTAGAATGCCAAAGGTCTGCAAGGCTGTAATTGCTGCAAATGGAGGATTCTTTGACGAAAGCAAAGTTTGAAGGATACAATTATTATTTAAATTAAAAATCATTATTTATAACATTGTCAACGTCTTGACTAAATTTACTATTAATTTTGCAACTCATTTCATGTATGTTTTCATGGAAAACAAGGACATTTCTAAGTGACCCTAAACTTTTGAACGGTAGTGTACATCAATACTAAAGAGGTTTCCGTGGTCACACACCTTCTCTTTCTGAGGGAAGATCTCAGTTGAATACTCCTCATGTCCTCATCTCCTTCTCTAACACCATTGGATGAGAAAGCCAGATGTCCCGCCCCTCTGGTCTTCTCTTACAATGAGTTTTGAAAAGGAGGAGAGAGGACGCAAGGATTTTGCAATTAAGATTCTCCTGGAGTGGTACCCCAGTTCTTCATTAACAGTCTGCTATTAACAGTGCATTAGCCAGATAGCACAATCCTCACATTTTGTTGACATACACATGGAAATCAATCATAGGAATCAAAATGTCAATATTACAAATACCAGTGATACATTGCTTACATTAAAAGCCACAATGACCTTAACAAATCCCACACACTGATTTTTAATTATTGCACAAAATTTATACACGAGACATATCGTAAAGGAGACCTCTTTCCCACATATCATGAGATGTAGACTAACTATAGCTTTGCAAGGTTGTACATTTTGCCTACTGAACAATCTTTGATAATGGCAGCACACAGAAAGACTGACATCTAAAGAACTTGTCATCTCTGAATGCAATATGAGAGTTAGGGGTTGGGGAGAAGTGTACCTGTATGCTTGTTCTAAAATGCAACTACTTACAGAAGTACATCCCATCAAAAGCATTATGATTATACCATGTTACTAAGTAAGTTAGTTGTGTGTGTTTCTGTGTGTGATAGCATGAGAGAGAGAGCTGCATTGTGTCATTATCTGTCTGTTTTGTGTTGTTTGTCTTTCTGTGTGTGTGTGTGTGTGTGTGTGTGTGTGTGTGTGTGTGTGTGTGTGTGTGTGTGTGTGTGTGTGTGTGTGTGTGTGTGTGTGTGTGTGTGTGTGTGTGTGTGTGTGTGTGTGTGTGTGTGTGTGTGTGTGTGTGTGTGTGTGTGTGTAATTTAGAACTTAACGACTCCTGTGAAGCTCCCGAAGCTCTGCAGCCACTTTACGCAGCTCTGCCTCAATCTCCAGAAGCTCCTGTAGGCACACAGAACAGTTCAGACAGTGTGTTAGGAGCACACACACACACACACACACACACACACACACACACACACACACACACACACACACACACACGCACACACGCACGCACGCACACACGCACACACGCACACACACACACACACACAGAGACATAGTCAATTAACAATTACAATATCAACTTTACAAGCTCAGTTGTGCTAAATCCTGTTGACTCTCTCCCACTTACCGCTCCTTCATCCTCCTCAACATCCTCCTTTTTGTCCTCATCCTCCTCTTCCTCTTCCCAATCCTCATTGTTTTCATCATCATCTTCCTCATCTGCTTCTTCATCATCGTCGTCATCATCATCGTCCCTGTTCCTCTCCTTTTCAAACTGACGGGTCGACTCATCACTCGCTTTCTCCATCACTCTCTTCTGCTGAGGCTCCTTAACCTCCTTCTCTTTCTCTCTTTCTTTCACCTTCTCCAATTCCTTGTGAATCTCTCCCTCCTTCTGGCTCTCTTTGTCCACTTTCACCTCATCCCTGGCATTCCCTCTCTTCCTCTCCTCTTCTTCTCGCTCCTCTTCCTCTTGCACACGTTTCATCTTTTTGAGGAGCTCCTCCAGTTCCTCCTGTTTTTCCTCCCTCTCTTTCTCCTTCTCCACATTCTTCATGCTGTCCTGTTCCTCCAGCAGCTCCTTGAGCTCCTGCTCCACCTTCCCTTTCTCCACCAGCAGCTCCACCTCATTGTTCTTCCTCTCCTCGCTGCGTTTCCTCTCTTCCTTCTCAATAATATCTAGCTGCTCTTTCTCTCCCTTTTTCTGCTCCTCCTCCTCCTCCTTCTTCCTCTCCTCTGCTTCTGACCCTCTCTGGAGCTCTTTCTCCTTCACAGACTCGTACCTTTTCTTCTTCAGCTCCCTGAGCAGCTCCTCAAGCTCCCTGTCCTCTTTTTCCTCCTCTCCTATCTTCCTTATCTCCTTTGCGAGGAGCTCCTCCAACTCTTTGGCGCTCTCTTCCTCATCCCCCCTTTTCTCCTCCAGTCTGGGCTCTTCAATTATCTCCTCATTTGTTCTGTCCTTCATCTCCACCTTCTCCTCCTCCTCTACCCCATCTGCCTTCGTCTCTTTCTCTCTCAGCTCTTCTTTCTCAGTCTCCTTCTTGTCATTATTCTGCTCATCCTTCCTCCCCTCTCTGTCCCTCTCTCCCCCAGCCTGGTTCTCCTCATATCGCTCGTTCTCCCTCCCATACTCTCTCTCTTTTTGCCTCTCTGTAAGAATAAAGTCAATTGAGGTAGAAAGTTACTGTACAATTTAAAGCATATTACAACAAGTACAACAAAACATGTTTATAAAGATTTGATCTGGATTTACATGTTATTTACATGTATAATTACCTGACTCTAAAACCAACATAGCATAGCAAAGCTATTGCAACTATTAGACTGATTATCTTAATAAATCAGCATATTTTGATATTCCATATCGCTGTGTACCAATTTCTGATCCCAGTCCGTCCCTGGGTACTTCACTAGTAAAGTATTAGCTAATAACCGTAGTCAGACTGACCCTCCTGGGCTAGATCCTGCAGCTCTCTCAGGAGACCCTGGTGCCTGTTGACAGCATCATCTGCACAACACAACACAACCCTGGTTGCTCAACACTGACCATGTCCATCTTATCAAAATACACATAATCATACCTATCTGCCTGAGTGACAGGTGTTTCCGTGAATATTTGTAATGGAAGATTGATTCAATTGATGAAATAATGAACAGCATTATAGTCAAATGTAAAGGGTATTCCTCGCGTACAGTAAGTAATGATTCCATCATCATGATAAACTAAATCCAAATTTTGACACATTACAATGTCATAGTGAATACAGGTGAAAAGTGCACTGTGTGACCTAGAGAGATAAGGTAGGCACTGTCACCTGTTCTCCGTTTGTCACAGCCAGAATGTGGCACACCGCTGTTACTCTTCAGAGAGTCCTGAATACAGTCAGCAACCTGAGGGCATACGCACACAAACACAAACACACCCACACACAAACACATGCACAGAGGACAGCCGGACACAGTCAATTAGCTATTGCAGCATCAATATCGATATCAATTACCACAATATGTTAGCAGTGTTATAGTACACTCGTAAACAAAATCAGAGAGATAACACAAATGATTTGTCTCTGACCTTTCCAATCGGTAGAGAGGAGGATAGAGGAAGGCATCCCACTAGAGAGAGAGAGAGAGAGAGAGAGAGAGAGAGAGAGAGAGAGAGAGAGAGAGAAAGAGAGAGAAAGAAAGAGAGAGAGAGATAGAGAGAGAGAGAGAGAGAGAGAAATGTAGTCTCCAAATAATTGCAAATTTTGCCAACAATAACACACCAACTGATTAATGGTCTGCTGAATGTTCGTTTGTTCTCTTGCTTTGTTTGCTCTTTTACATATTAAGTCTATCTATGATAAGATACCCAGGAAAGGGCTGACAATAGCCCATATTAAAATATGTAGCCTTAGAAATAAGGTTCATGAAATCAATAACTTGCTCACATCAGATAACATTCACATACTGTATAAGCGCATACAGCCTGTCAGGGATTTCCTCCTCTTCTTCCGAAGGATCAGAGGACCAATATGCGGCGTGGTAAGTGTCCATCGTTCTTTTAATACGTAAATGTACACATGAACACTACAAAACAATAAACATGGAAAACCTAAACAGTCCTATCTGGTGCAAAGACAGAGACAGGAACAGGAGGTGCTGTAGAAGGGGGTGCGAGAGGTGTGGTGGGGAGGCCACTACTCTCCCATCGATCCATCCTCTCCATCATTTGGTCCATGGCAGAACCAATCCGGTGAAGCACGCTGGTGTGATGGAGGACCCTCTCTTCCATCGATGGGAGAGGAGACGCGGCTGCTCCTGCTGATTCCATGGAGGTGCGGGATTCTGTCACGTTTTATCAAGGTGGGTGGAATCAGGCGCAGAGAGCAGGTTTCAGATATTTGACAGTTTATTCTCCGGCGCACAAAAAACACGGTCAACCCAACACACAGGGTGAATAATCCAACACAGGATCAAAAATAGACCGGAGAATAAAACACAAGCACTACACCAAATGACATGAATACAAAAACAATCCCGCACAAAACAAGGGCGGGACAACCTACTACATATAAGGACGTTAATTAAAACTAAAATACACACAGGTGAAACTAATAAGACAAAACCAACAGACAAACGAAAAAGGGATCGGTAGTGGCTAGTAGGACAGTGACGACGACCGCCGAGCACCGGCCGAACAGGCAGGAGAGCCAACTTCGGCGGAGGTCGTGACACAGCCATTTCTGAGACTCAATTAGATCATTATTTTGATGATACAGTAGTAGCAGTATGAAGATATAACATCTGTAGAAGAGGCGGGAATGCTTATAGGGGAGGTGTTGCTGTATATATTCAGAGCCATATCCTTGTAATGCTTAGAGAAGATCTCATATCAAGTGTTATTGAAGTATTGTGGTTGTAGGTTCACCTGCCTAATCTAAAGCCTATTCTTTTGGGGTGTTGCTATAGGCCACCAAGTGCTATCAGTCAGTATCTAAAAATGTTGTATGAAATGCTTGATAGTGTATGTGATGTAAGCAGAGAGATCTACTTTCTTGGGGACATGAATATTGTCTGGTTTTCATCAAGCTGTCCGCTCAAGAGAAAGATTCTTACTGTAACCAGTGTCTGTAATCTGGTTCAGGTTATTAATCAACCTGCCAGGGTGTTTACAAACACTACAGGAACAACATCATCCACATGTATGGATCACATTTGTACTAATACTGTAGAACTTCATTCTAAAGCTGTATGCGTACCCATTGGATGCAGGGATGACAATATAGTGGCTATATCCAGGAAAGACAAAGTTACAAAGAGCTGGGACTAAAATAGTGTATAAGAGATCATACAAAAGATTGTGTTATGACTCTTATGTGGATGATGTTACAAATAGTTCTTGGGCTGATGTGATTAATAAGGAGCATCCTGTACTTTATGAATTTATGAAATTGATTCTTCCAATTATTGATAAACGTGCACCTGTTAAGAAATTGAATGTTAGACCTGTTAAGGCTCCATGGTTTGATGAGGAATTGAAAAACTGTATGGTTGAAAGAGTTGGGGTAAAATGAGTGGCTAATAAATCTGGCTTCACATCTGACTGGCTGATTTACTGCAAATTGAGAAATTGGAGGTGTACCTGTGGATATATTTTTCAAGGCCTACCTTCAAACTCAGTGCTTCTTTGCTTGACGTCATGGAAAATCAAAAGAAATCAGCCAAGACCTCAGAAAAACAATTGTAGAGCTCCACAAGTCTGGTTCATCCTTGGGAGCAATTTCCAAACGCCTGAAGGTACCATGTTCATCTGTACAAACAATAGTACGCAAGTATAAACACCATGGGACCACGCAGCCGTCATACCGCTCGAGTTCTGTCTCCTAGAGATGAACGTACTTTGGTGCGAAAAATGCAAATCAATCCCAGAACAACAGCAAAGGACCTTGTGAAGATGCTGGAGGAAACAGGTACAAAAGTATATATATCCACAGTAAAACGAGTCCTATATCGACATAACCTGAAAGGCCGCTCAGCAAGGAAGAAGCCACTGCTCCAAAACCGCCATAAAAAAAGCCAGATTAGGGTTTGCTTGGTGTACATGGTGTTTGCATGCTGTACATGAGGACAAAAATTGTACTTTTTGGAGAAATGTCCTCTGGTCTGATTAAACAAAAAAAGAACTGTTTGGCCATAATGATGTTTGGAGGAAAAAGGGGGAGGCGTGCAAGCCGAAGGACACCATCCCAACTGTGACGCACGGGGGTGGCAGCATCATGTTGTGGGGGTGCTTTGCTGCAGGAGGGACTGGTGCACTTCACAAAATAGATGGCATCATGAGGTGGGATAATTATGTGGATATATTGAAGCAACATCTCAAGATATCAGTCAGGAAGTTAAAGCTTGGTCGCAAATGGGTCTTCCAAATGGACAATGACCCCAAGCATACTACCAAAGTTGTGGTAAAATGGCTCAAAGACAACAAAGTCACAAAGCCCTGACCTCAGTCCTATAGAAAATGTGTGGGCAAAGCTGAAAAAGTGTTTGCAAGCAAGGAGGCCTACAAACCTGACTCAGTTGCACCAGCTGTCAGGAGGAATGGGACAAAATTCACCCAACTTAGTGTGGGAAGGTTGTGGAAGGCTACCCGAAACGTTTGACCCAAGTTAAACAATTTAAAGGCAATGCTACCAAATACAAATTGAGTGTATGTACCCCCTGGGAACTTCTGACCCCCTAGGAATGTGATGAAAGAAATAGAAGCTGAAGTAAATCATTTTCTATCTACTATTATTCTGACATTTCACATTCTTAAAATAAAGTGGTGATCCTAACTGACCTAAGACAGGGAATTTTTACTAAGATTAAATGTCAGGAATTGTGAAAAAGTTGAGTTTAAATGTATTTGGCTAAGGTGTATGTAAACTTCCGACTTCAACTGTATACATAGTGAGTTGATTGAACATTGCCAGGAAATAAAAAGAAAGTCATTGGATTGTTTGGCCTAAAAGTAGACGCATCTATTTTTAAGGCCGCATGCCAAGCAGCTAACAGGACAGAAAAGGACCTTGTAATCCTCCCCCAAGGAGGAAGTGAAAATCTCCATGTTATTAGCTCACAGCTTCACAGGGAGTCCAATGAATTGTACACAAGCGCTAAACGACTGAGTCACTGGACCCCTGACATATCTTATTAAAGCCACTTCCTTCTTCTGTGTGTCAATAAAGCTAGTCCAGTGGTGCATGAATCAATTGGTCATTGATAATGGAGGTCAATGGTAACGGGGCTGTTAGTTGTGTGGGAGAGAGAGAGTGTTTCTTCCTAAACTGGGACACAGATCCTTTAAAGCTGCAATCCCATGTTGATTGGCTTGGCAGGCCTCCAGTCACCCTTTGTATACACAAGGCAATTGGCAAGGAGATTTGGGTCTGTATGTTCACACACACATAGGTGACTTTAACACCTCTACACAGTGCGCACTATGCACAGAGCATTAGCCTTTAAGCTCAGTTGTATTTTCATATAACACCGTTATATAATACATGTACAGCCTACCCTCCCGTTCTCACAACATTACATCCATACATCTTTACTCCCAAAACACTCCCTGACACTGATACAAAACTGCTCACATCAAACCATGGTCATCGGGTCAATATTTGGATATTCAAACAGGACATGGTTGTAAAAGATTTAGGTTTAACAGTTACATGAGTGCGCACGTGCACTGTTTTCGTCACCTGTCGTGCGCGACAACATAATTCACATTTAGGTTGATATAGAAATACACTTGATTTATTATGTCATTTTCACATAAGAGTATTTCCAATACACACACATGCGGTAACAATCAATATGTAGGCAATCCCAGGGAGAACCTAACTCGCTTTCTGGATAGGCTACGGACAGATTTAGCGTGACTGACCGACCGGATAAGGTGCGCTCTAAACAAATTATGTAATAAGTCGATCTTGATCGATCCCAAATCTTAAAAGCGAAGATATATTCTACCAATTTACCTTTTTGTACTTTACTCATTTTGGTTGAATTGTCGCATAATCCATTCTCCGTTTTATTTATAGGCTATATTATAAAAATATAAACATGCTCTAAATAGCATGAACATTCCACTTAACTGCAATCAATAGCCTACAATCACCCGTTTTAGCTAATGTCCCAAGCAAAGCTAGAACCAAAATGCCTATAGGCTGTTAGAACAGGCAGGCTATGGACTCGGTTAACATACGCGTTATCTAACACTGGATGCGCTCATACACGGATTGATCAGCAGCCTCACAAATGAATCCCTGATTTTCCTTACCTCCACTGAAGGTCCAAAGCAACGCCGTGAAAATAAGAACTCCCATAGGATCTGAATATAAAGGCCTTAAAGAAAAGGAAATAACCTTGAAATAATAATGCGGCGACCTCATTTGCAAGTCGAGCGAGGACCCGCTGAGGAGGAGCTGAGAGGCGCGTGTGCTTGGCTCAAAGGGACAGGTGATGCAGGACAGGTCGGGAGGATGATGCCCAGTCAAGGCGTAACAACTAACGCGGTGATAACGAGAGGATTGCTCGCACCAAGCTGTTGAACACATCTGACCGGAGGTATCGCCAATTCTCTGGTGTTCAATCTCATGGCTCAGCAGCAGATTTGTATTACAACACATAACCTGCCATGCTGAAGGCATGTAGGCTTTACGCGAAGAGGGGGACGGGAGACACATTTGTTTTATTTTAACAAGGCGTGTACATTTAATAATTATGTGTTGACAGCCATGGTGTATCAGACCATATACCACGGGTATGATAAAGCATTTGTTTTACTGCTCTAATTAAGTTGGTAACCAGTTTATAATAGCAATAAGGCACCTTGGGGATTTGTGATATATGGCCAATATACCATGGCTAAGGGCTGTGTCCAGGCACTCCACTTTGCATCATGCATCCTCTGGCCTTATTACTTAATTATAGTAGTGTCGAGCACAATTAATTACACATTTAGAGTTGACATGTAATGCCCAGCCGAATGGGCACAGCATTTTGTCCACTTGTTTTCTGACTATTGGAAGGGGCACATTATACCTCTGGGCTTCATTAACAATTCTATTCTAATTCGCAGAATTAAGGATAGGAACACAGTCATTACAGCACTATTTGGTGTCTCTTCACTCAGTAATTCCAGTGTGCTAGTACTTCCAGGCAGTGGACATGAAGGACCCTGTGTTCCCTCTCCTAAATGATAAGCCTCTGACACAGCAAGCACTACACCTATGTGGGACATAAACAGGGGTCCAATGAATAAAACCACCAGATCTGAAATACTTATTTGCCATAATGTTGTTTTTTAGTATAGTTACATATAAAAGCGTTTAGATTTGTTAGAGCAGAACTGTGTTCTCTGAAAGTAGCCTACTGTGTGGTTGCAGATCCTGAATTGTTTTAATGATCATTCTTTTGCAGACAGAAACAGGACAGTTTATGATAGTGTCATCGTGACACACATTCACAAACAGTATGGCATTAATATATTTACATGGCAGAGCAACACAGAATAAGTAAACATGCAGATGGAAAAGACTTCAGTTGTTCTCTTGATGTAAGTGTGTTGGTGCATGATGTCATCTGGGCTTTGGGACAGGGCGGGGCATGCGATTGGGCTGGTTTGGTCCGATGTATTTCAAAGGAATGTATTTGGGCTTTTCAATCACCTCCAACCCCAGGAAGGGCTGCAAGGCAGGAGGCACTAACACTGTCCCTTCCTGAAAATGGACATGTGAGTGAGATATAGAGAGTAGCATCTTATCAGAGACATTTATTTTCATGGTGGGTGAATGTATTCATCCATATTATTGGGAATACAGTCGGTGTTCTCTCTTACCTTGGTCTGATGAGTCTCCAGTATAGCAATGATAGTACGGGGAATAGCACACGCTGTGGCATTCACCTATAGAGCAGAACACAAATAATTAGACATTTTCTCATTTAAAAAATTTGAAAACACTTAGAAAATGGTTAATCTGTTCTTGTAGAATCTATTATATTTAGTGCATCAGAAATACTGAATCTCACAACATAAAGAATATCCCCCTTCCTGGTCTCACCGTATGAGCATAATGTAGGCTACCATCCTCCCCCTCATATAGGATATTGAGGCGTCTGCTTTGGTAGTCTGTACAGTTAGACCCGCTGGAGATCTAAGGCAAGCCAATGGAGAAACGAAAACATCAAGCCTGGATAACAAAACCGACCCCAATGCTCTGGCAGAGCAATAATGGGAAATTACTTTCAAACAAAAACAATATTCATCCAGGACATGATTAACCAATCATAGTAGTGCCATCAATCCCACCTCGCCATAGCTGTCCCTCCCTGGCATCCAGGCCTCAATGTCGTACTTCCGGTGTGCTGGGCGACCTAGCTCCTGGGTGGGCATGTCCAGTACTCTACAGGTAGAGAGAACGCAGCAGTTACAGGAACACTCTGCTAGGGGTTTAATGAGTTAAATCAATAGTGTGTGTGAGTATTTGCACAAATAATATATTTATATGTAAATATATGACTATGGTGTGTACAAATGGCAAAATACACTGTAGTGTATGACTCAAAGGACAAGCTATGCCTCTATCCAGCCAGATTGAGTGTATGCAGAGAGGAGCACTGACCTATAGTGGAGCTCCAGGGAGGAGAAGATCTCCTTCTGCAGGGACAGGAACTCCTCCAGCATCTGAGAGCTCTCCTCCCCAGTCTCATCTGCAGTCACACCAAACATCTCCACCTGGACAGACACACGAGCAGAGGATGAGAACACAAGGGTTCTTTAACACCACGCATCAAATATGGCGGACAATTGGTCCTTGGTTGATTCTAAAGATTTGCCTTTGTTTCCTGTTACCTTGTTGAAGTGATGTACTCTGTAAAGGCCCCAAGTCTCTCTGCCTGTGTCCGTCTCAGCCCTGTAACATGTGCTACTGCACACAGACCTACAATGGAAAAACCAGTCCATTCAGCTCTAATAAAAACACATAGGAGGTACATGTATACGTTACACTGGGTTGTCAGCAAACCAAACATACAGTATTACAAATAAAGTGTCTCACCTGACAGGAAGGTCCTTCCAGTTAACAGCATGGTCCATAAAATAACCTAGAAGAGAAAAAGGACACTTTCTGGTTACAGCAACAATGACACACTAGTACATCACTACTAATCATTAAGGTTTTTCCATTCTCACCCACACAGATGACCGTACCCCACGACCTCCCCATCACAGCCTAACTCATACATGGCCTCACCTGCTATGCCCACCTCCCCTGTGCCAGCCAGGTTGAGGTCAGGGAAGCAGGTGGGGTCCAGAGAGTACACCTGAGACCTGTGGGCATGGGGCTGCATTCCACAACCCTCCTGTATGTATGAGAGAAGGAGACAGAGATGGAGTGAGAGAGTCTCCGGAGAAAGAAAGAGAGAACGTGTCAGTTTGAAGAAATGTTACTTGTGAAAACTGGCTCACTACTAGGTACACACATCGCACCTTCATCTCGGAATGCTTTACTCTCTTTTTCCAGTTTGAATATTGTTATGCATTCATGTCTGCAGTGTAAATGAAGGATAGAGTCAGATACTCACAAATACAGCCCCCTTCAGTATGTCTGGCACAACCATAGGTATAAACCCCTGAGATGGAAAAAAAAAAACTGATTTGCTTTCAAAGTAGGGAGACATGCATTTATTCATCACTGCTACAGTTGTTATGATATATATAGTGCTATTTATATTGTTTTTTTTATGATCATTTTCCTTATTTTATTTCACTTAGTCCTGCATGTTGGAGCTCGAAACCTATGATTTATTGTACCCTGCAATCACACCTGCAACCTTGTACATGTGACTTTTAAACACTCAGAATCTGAAATGATAATCACACATTTTGCAGATATATCAATCTATTCTCCCTGATAACACAGTCAAACAAAGGGTATCTTACACACCCGCTGCTGCAGTGTTTCCAAGGCGAAGTTCTGTAGAGCAGACTGGAGTCTGGCCCCCGCTCCCCTTAGATAGTATGACCTATGACCTGAGACATGGGCAAGACGCCTGCAGAGAGAAGATAGGTGTAAAACCACATGATTTAAGCTTTATTTAACTAGGCAAGTCAGTTAAGAACAAATTCTTATTTATAATGACAGCCTACCGGGGAACAGTGGGTTAACTGCCTTGTTCAAGGGCAGAACAAAATATTTTCACATTGTCAGCTTGCGGATTCGATCCAGCAACCATTACGGTTACTGGCTCAACGTTCTAACCACTAGGAATATTTTAGATGACTGAAGTTCATATTTAATTTAGACAATGTTATGCATATTTGGAGTTTCTGTACACATGATTTCCAGTCTTCTATTTGTTACACTGAAGGTGCAGGTTTATGGTCACTAAGCTTGAAGCAGAATGTTCTGAATGACTTGATATTGATTGATGATGCTAGACTGGAGATACAAGGACAGAGGACACTGATTATTATTGTACTCTGTCAAACAGTGCGATTCTGTAGCAGCTGACAAAGTCACTGCCTTTCGTTTTGACCTCCTAAAAGCGTCTCAGGCTGGTGTTTACAGAACAGCCTATCTGCTGATTAGGATTTAAGGACCTTCTCAGTGCAGGCCAGTTAGACCTTTCCTTTGCTTCTGTGCTGGAGGAGTCTCCCTGCTGCAACATGTAATAAACAGGATAGATTTTTTATCGACTTTACCAACGACTGCTCTCCTTTATGGTCACCTGGAAATTACAGAGGGTGAGAGTTCGTAATTAAGTTTTAAAAATATATATAAAATATATATATAAAGATAAGAAAATCTAGCAAAGACCCTGGTCATTTGCTGTAGGAAAAAAAAGATTCTAGACAAAGAAGCAACTCATACACTATTAAGCACCCATTTACTAACGACAAGCCCTAGGCTACATATTGTTAACCACAATACCAGAGGATAACGCTGGTGAGCCCCTGTTGTTTGGCTGCACTGTTGATGAGGTTCAGTTATGTGTTTTACCGGTAGGCCTATGCCAAGAATACTGGGACTGGAGGATCAACTGATCAAAATGAGAGAGAGATAGTATTGAGGAAGAACGAGAGAGAGAAGAAATGTTGATATAAAGAGAAAAAAATACAATAAACAGTGAGGAGAGAGAGTAAGAGAGTGACATGAAGAGACAGAGGTGTATAGAGAGAGAGACAGGAGGAAGAGAGAACAAAAGCCAGAAAGCAGACCAGTGTGTGCCTAACCTCTGTCTGATAAGACCAAGCTCCTCCCCGATCTCTAGGTGTCCCCTGGGTTTGAAGTCAAACTCTGATGAAAAAGGTCAGAGATAACTGCATATCAAATACTGCCCTACTTTGTACGTTGATGAGATCATGAGGACAGCCTCCTGTATTGTTCCGCCCCCTCACCTGGCTTCTGTCCAACCAGCTCCACCACTCTCGCTTGGCTCTCATCTCCAATTGGCTGAAAGAGGGAGATGGGGGAGTGAAAATTAAATTAGTTACAAACTATAGATTTTTTCAGATATGCAAAGAAATGTCTTCCAATAGTTGAAAGACTGTCTCTATGCATAGGTCTCTCTCAGAATGATTCTCTAACAACATACATTTGCCTCACACCTGTGTGCGTGTGTGTGTGTGTGTGTGTGTGTGTGTGTGTGTGTGTGTGTGTGTGTGTGTGTGTGTGTGTGTGTGTGTGTGTGTGTGTGTGTACTCACCACATCGGGGTGTGTGGTGTTGGGCAGCCTCAGGGCTCGGCCATAGTGCTCCTCCTCCAGCTCACTCTCTCTGGGGTAAAGCTGGCTCAGCCGATGACGGATCTCCCGACCCTCCTTCGTAGCCTCCTTGAACTCAGGAATCTGAACAAAATAAGGGGCTACTTACAAAAGGGTATTATTTCTGTTCAGCCTTGATGTTAAGTGCAAATACCATAAGGCCACAGCAGGCAAGGCAGAACTTACATTAGCTAGGGATTTCTTGTCATTCTGATCCTGTGAAGAGAAGGGATAAGTGTTTATCACAATAATTCCACAAAATAATATCTCATCATAACATGAAAAAAATGTTTTGAAGCACAGGTATTGGTATCATTGCCAACAACATATCAACTGACCACAAGAGCCCGAACTCTATGGCTGATCACTTTCTTCTGCTTCTCCAGATGTGAGATTTCCTTTCGCACTGCCTCAAGTTGCTGCCAAACATACACCTGCAGCACACACTTACATCAGAAACACCCCCCTAAAATAGGCATATAGAGATCAAGCAATGTGCTTGATACTAATGCAGTAGGCTACACCACATGCATGTACTTCAAGGCAAATGACACAGCATATGAAAGCACAGAGGCAATCTCTCTTGCACATCAAATACACATGAATGACTTGAGGGTCAAGAGAGCATGCAAATTGCATGGAACTAGGCTGCATCTACAGTATTCAACATGGTGTGGTGAGATGGGATATACAGAAAAGCTTACAATCTCCCTGACATCTGCTCCCCGTAGGTCCCCTTTCCGAGTCTCCACATTGGCAATGACTTTGTCAGTCTCCTCGCACACAAGTCTCATGTCCAAGTCTGGCTTGTCACTGTAGCCCTCGCGGACATGTTCGTACAGACTACTTCGCACCTCATGTGTGGAGCGGCTGTGGGTAAACACTTTTGTCCCCTGCCTTTTAAAGTGTCTTGAAACAGGTTTTAAGACATTCAATGTGCCAAGCCGAACAACCATGCCAATGCAAGTCGCCATGTTTCAATGCGGAAGTAGGTTGGTACATAAGACGGAACCAAATAAGACAACCAATTAATAAAAAATATTTTTATTTGTAACAAATGTAATGTACTGACTGTGTGTTTATAAAGTCGAAAAACTAAATATCTCTTACATTTGCTTTAGTTATAAAAGAAGGAACACGAGCGAGTTCAAAACTAAACGTCACATCCGTGCACTGGTTCAAAGGCTAGCCAATGAGACTAGCGAAACCATTGCATTGCGGTAATGCGGTTTAGAGAGGGAGACAAGTGAATTGTGCGGCAGACAACAGTCAGGCAGGTCTCTGGGGCAATAAAAACAGTATTTTATGTTCGTTTTACATCCGTAATGTGTTTGAGATGTTTGTGTTTTATGCCATGATTGACTAATTTCTCTGATAAGACAGAAAGGGGTGCTTTGGCGGATGATTTTTAGAGAGCTGCAATCAGCAGTTGCTAACAAACGTTAGCTAGCCGCCGCCGGGCGGTCTGTTGTTATAGTCTGCATGGTGGTTCTGAGAACCATGAGCCGTGCTGCACCCCACACTGGAGGCCGTACTCACTCAAACCAGGACAGGCAAGGCGGATCGGAGGGTGGGACACACGGATGTCAACTGTCACCTTCCCTTTTTGACTGACTACAGACAATCGGGCCCAAAGGAGAAGCTACTAACAGTAACTGTCTGGCCCCTGGTGACATCCACACAATCAGAGCCCAGGACAGGACCACCAAGTAGGGTAGTCTCCCCTTAATGAAGGTAACGTCAACAACATTGTTGACATTTTGTGTCACTTCCTGAATGTACCCTGTTGATTTTCCCAATAAGAGAGAGGATTAGGGAATGGTACCTTAGAGCTTTGCAAGACACTCATTCAGCCTTTAGCTCAGAGTTGGATATGATTCATTAAGGTCTTTGAAGTTGATCTTGACCGTGGCCCTCTAATTACTCATAGATAGATTACCTATATCTATCTACATCAAATTGTAATTATAATTGGCCACCATCTTGTGTATTTGGCTCCTTGACATACATTTTTTTTGTTGTTGTTAAAGGTTCCTGATATTCCTGTTTATCTATGTCAACTCTTGACTATTTCCAGATGAGTGCAGTCCGTGGAGGAACAATCACCTGGCGGCCACAGCCCTGGCAGGACGGTGACAGTGGGGGAGGGGAGCCCCTTTCGGACAGTGACTCTGAAGAAGAGGACTTTCCCGACGACAGCACCACTCCTTTAGGAGACTACGTCACACATGGTATGGTAGAATGGGAATGTCCAAATGATTGCATCAGTCATGTTACTCAGAGAGCTCATCATGTGCTCTGTGTGTGTGTGCGCCTGTGCCTGTCAAAAGTTTGGACACATCTACTCATTCAAAGGTTTTTCTTTATTTTTACTATTTTATACATTGTAGAATAATAGTGACGACATCAACAATATGAAATGACACACATGGAATCATGTAGTAACCAAAAATGTGTTAAACAAATCTAAATATATTTGAGATTCTTCAAAGTTGCCACCTTGATGACAGCTTTGCACACTCTTGGCATTCTCTCAACCAGCTTCATGAGGAATGCTTTTCCAACAGTCTTGAAGGAGTTCCCACATGCTTAGCACTTGTTGGCTGCTTTTCCTTCACTATGTGGGCTGCTTTTCCTTCACTATGTGGTCCAACTCATTGGTGTCCTTTAAGTAGTGATTTCTTTGCAACAATTCGACCATGAAGGCCTGATTCACGTAGTCTCCTTTGAACAGTTGACATTGAAATGTGTCTGTTACTTGAACTCTGTGAAGCATTTATTTAGACTGCAATTTGAGGTGCAATTAATTGTAATTTATTTATCCTCTGCAGCAGAGGTAACTCTGGGTTTTCCTTTCCTGTGGCGGTCCTCATGAGAACCAGTTTCATCATAGCGCTTGATGGGTTTTTGCGACTGCACTTTAAAAGTTCTTGAAATTTTCCATATTGACTGACCTTCATGTCTTAAATTAATGATGGACTGTCGTTTCTCTTAGCTTATTTGAGCTGTTCTTGCCATAATATGGACTTGGTCTTTTACCAAATAGGGCTATCTTCTGTATACCACCCCTAACAACACAACTGATTGGCTCAAATGCATTAAGAAAAAATAAATTCCACAAATAAACTTTTAACAAGGCACACCTGTTAATTGAAATGCATTCCAGGGGACTACCTCATGAAGCTGGTTGAGAGAATGCCAAGAGTGTGCAAAGCTGTCATCAAGGCAAAGGATGCTACTTTGAAGAATCTGAAATATATTTTGATTTGTTTAACCCTTTTTTTGGTTACCACATGATTCCATGTGTTATTTCATAGTTTTGACGTCTTCACTATTATTCTACAATGTAGAATATAGTAGAAATACTGGAAAAACCCTTGAATGAGTAAGTGTGTCTAAGCTTTTGCCTGGTACTGTAAGTCATTTGCCTCACTTTTTACTTATTCTCTCCCTCAGGGTTGAAGCAGCTATTGGATGCTCAGCAGCTGTGTGATGTCACTCTGTTAGTGGAGGGGAAGAGGTTTATGTGTCACAGGTGGGATCAAAGACCTTCTCTTAATTCTAGTGTACTAGATCCAGACAGTGCATGTTGCTACACACAAAGGAATATGTTACACACACTTGGATGCCTACTGCTGTTTCAGTACTCTAGTCTCCTGCAGTTCATTGTAGTCACACCCTATGTGAATGACGTCATGCTTCTACCTCTCTTCAGAGTCCTCTTGGCAGCGGTCAGCCCGTATTTCCGTGCCATGTTCACTAGCCCGTTGGTCGAGTCCCGCCTCACTGAGATCCGATTGGAGGAGGTGACGCCGTCAGTCATGGAGACTGTCATCCAGTTTGTCTACACTGGGGAGGCGGGGCTCTGCCTGGACACAGCCGAGGACCTGTTTGTGGCGGCCAATCGGCTTCAAGTGATGCCCCTGCAGGACCTGTGCTCCAGGTAACTATATAGTCAGTGCTGCCTGATATAGATGCGTTGTATTTTCCCCGGTCCAGAATGCTGCTCATACTCCTAAGCATATGCAGTTCAGTAACTGCCAGAGTTTTGATAGCATTTAAAAAAAACATATTTTATTGTCTGGTTTTCCATCCTCAAATATCTCTGTGTCCGTAGGTTCCTGTTTGAACACCTGTCTGTGGACAACTGCCTGGGCATGTACTCTCTGGCCCGCTCCCACCACGACCAGCTGCTCCTGAGGGCCTCTCTGAGGCTGGTGGCCCAGCACTTCCCACGCGTGGCCCGCCAGAAGGACTTCCTGCTGCTGGACCCAGGTACCCTGGGAAGCCTGCTGGGCTCTGACCGCCTGGGCATAGACTCTGAGGCAGAGGTGTACGACGCGGCGCGCCGCTGGGCTGAGCACCAGCCCCTGGACCGTTACAGCCACATGCCGGCCCTGCTCCACCACCTCCGCCCTGGCCTGCTGTCCCTGGAGGAGAGCCAGCGGCTGAGCCAGGAGCTGGGCCCTGCGGCAGCCGGGGAGGGCCTGGGGGGCCCGCTGAGGCCCCGGGAAGGCATGTTCGAGAAGAAGATAGTGTGTGTGGACCTAAAGCCACGGGAGGACGAGTCGCTGAACGAGAGGGACTTCACGGTGGACTGCTTCGACCCACGCACAGGAAAATGGGAGAAGCTGGCTGCCCTGGGCTCTCTGCTGTGCCCAGGTTGCACGGCCATTGGGGGGCGGCTGTTCGTAGCGGGGGGCATCCTGCGGGGGGGCACGGTGTCCACGGAGGTCCATGAGTATGACTCTGTGTTGGATCGCTGGCAGGAGCGGTCGCCCATGGTGCAGCCCCGGGCCATGCTGGGTCTGCTGGGCTGTGGGGAGTCACTCTACGCCCTGGGGGGCTGCAACAGAGGAGCCATGCTGGACTCCTGTGAGATCCTGGACCTGGCCTCTCTCCAGTGGGGCCCTGGGCCCCGTCTGCCCCTGCCACTGCGCTCCTTTGCCTGTGCCGCCTTGCGCGGCCGCATCTACCTGCTGGGTGGCACCACGCTGGAGCAGAACCGGGCGGTGGTGCACGCTGGCGTGCTCATCTACCACACCCTGACTGACTCATGGACCCGCGTGGGACTGGACTCTGGTGCCACCTGCCTGGCCGGAGGGGTGGCAGTGCGGGGAGGGGTCTGTGCCATTGGAGGCTACATGAGGGACGCCACAAAGTTTATAGATGGAAACTACACCCATCTGGAACCTCTGGAAGCCACGGGGCGGGTGCTGTTCTTCAGGGAGGGCCGGGGCACAGGGGTGGAAAGGGAGGTGACAGGGGCGGTGGTGTCTGAGAGGGGTGGGGGTGGGGGAAGTGACCGAGCCCCCAGTCCGGTGGTTTTCCCGGGGTTGCCCAGGCGGATTGCTGCTGGGGGCGTGGCCAGGTGGAAACGCAGGATATACGTGCTGGGCGGGGAGAACGGCTCCCGTTTCTATGACAGTGTGTACTGTTGGAAGCCCGGCTGGCGCAGCTGGGTCCAGAGACGGGAGAAACTACCCGGAGACACGGGGGGAGTCAGCCAATTTGGCTGTACCACCCTCAAGTTCCCCAAGAAACACATCCTGTCCCGGCTGAGACTGGCTAGGGAGGACCGCAATCCTGATGATGACTAGCCACAGCCGGATGAATGAGTTGTGGCTAAGACCAGCATTCATGGGGTTTCAGTAATGAAATGTTATCAACTTTTTACACTTGAGAAAGTGGGGGGGAGGGGACTCGCATCTGAATGTAACCACCGAATGCCACAACAACACTAAAGTTCTAATCAAAAATGATTTGACTGCATTTAAATGGTCTGAAACTTGTCTGCCTGTTGAACACACATCCTCAGCCTTTGCCACCTATAGGAATTGAACGACTGCATAGGGCTATGTTTTGGATGACTGGCTGCGAATGTTTATTGAATTGTTTTATTTCTGCCTTTTCTATTCCAGACATTCTGAAATTCACTAAAGCATCCCATGTATGTAACTTTAGTCTTTCACTTTTCAATGATTCCAGGGCCATGTTCATTAGGCACGAAACGGAAGAAAATGAACTGAAACAGGGAAGGACTACCTACAAGGACTTGTCCAATAACCTAAACATTAATTTTCCATTGCAACATGTTTTGTAATGTTTTTTTGATTTAATGCTCTAATAAACATGACCTAGATTTCAGTCACTTGTTATTTTTGGTCAGTTTCTCTTCATCGCTATTCAGCCGAACACTCATCCTCCTCCAATCAGATATAGTGTTCTCATCAGAGGGGATAACGTGGTTTCGTAATCATCATTGCCCCCAAGTCGGCAAATTCTGTTTTATTTAATTTTCAGATGCATGGGTTACTTACCGCAAGAGCATGCAGATCCGCCAGAATACCTGACACCTAAATATTTGTTTTATTTTAGATTTGAGTTGAACACGCCCCTTTACTCTATAGAGCTGTGTGAAGATATTTGGAGTTTAAATGTGTATGTGTGTTGGGGTGTGAATGTAGGATTATGGTATGTAACAGGGGAGCCGTCTCCCCCCAATCCCTCACACCCCTTAAGAGAAACGTCACCTGACTGATGTAATCTGATGTTTTTGAACTGAAAGTCAAATTGATAATTTGATGACAGTTATGCTATCAAATGATTAAAGGAATATTTGCTTAAGAGTTTTGGGATTCTCTTTTACAATTTTCCTCTGGGCTACAACAACCGGTCCTTTTGTCCTTCTGTCATTTTGAACTAATGGGGTTTATTTTACTACAACTGAACCGTGTGTGTACTGTAAGTGAACATTGAAGAGGCTAGGCGTTAATTATTACTGTCATTAATAAACCTCAATCAGCCTCTTTTCTGGCGACCAAAAGGTCTTACTGACCAACCACTCTGACCATTCTCTCCTCCTTCACCTGACCATTCTCTCCTCCTTCACCTGACCATTCTCTCCTCCTTCACCTGACCATTCTCTCCTCCTTCACCTGGCCTTTCTCTCCTTCACCTGACCTTTCTCTCCTTCACCTGACCTTTCTCTCCTCCACCTGATCATTCTCTCCTCCACCTGATCATTCTCTCCTCCACCTGACCATTCTCTCCTCCTTCACCTGGCCTTTCTCTCCTTCACCTGGCCATTCTCTCCTTCACCTGGCCATTCTCTCCTCCACCTGGCCATTCTCCCCTTTCCTGACCATTTTCTCCTCCACCTGGCCATTCTCCCCTTTCCTGACCATTTTCTCCTTCACCTGGCCTTTCTCTCCTTCACCTGGCCTTTCTCTCCTCCACCTGGCCTTTCTCTCCTTCACCTGGCCATTCTCTCCTTCACCTGGCCATTCTCTCCTTCACCTGGCCATTCTCTCCTCCACCTGGCCATTCTCCCCTTTCCTGACTATTTTCTCCTTCACCTGGCCTTTCTCTCCTTCACCTGGCCTTTCTCTTATGCCTTATCGTCCGTTAGACTGTGAGCAGCGCTAGTTAATAGACACTAGTATTATCATTATCCTTTGCTCCAAGTCTTGGACTGATGTCCCTTGGTTTGACGTTATTACGGCCGTTGACAACTTTCTTCCTTTCTGTTGAGAAATGGAGAATCCTTCGTCTAAAACCACACCTGAGAAGGGGACCATTAATAATCTAGCTGATATCTTGGTCATCATCGGCTACTTCATTCGGGTCATTGGAGTGGGCGTCTGGGTTGGTACACCTATCTGTATATCTGTCTACAGGTCTGTAGCCTACAAAAACTCAGCAAAAAAACAAACGTCCCTTTTTCAGAACCGTGTCTTTCAAAGATAATTTGTAAAAATCCAAATAACTTCACAGATCTTCATTGAAAAGGGTTTAAACACTGTTTCCCATGCTTGTTCAATGAACCATAAACAATTAATGAACATGCACCTGTGGAACGGTTGTTAAGACACTAAGAGCTTACAGACGGTAGGTAATTAAGGTCACAGTTATGAAAACTTAGGACACTAAAGAGGCCTTTCTACCGACTCTGAAAAACATCAGAAAAAGATGCCCAGGTTCTCTGCTCATCTGCGTGAACGTGCCTTAGGCATGCTGCAAGGAGGCATGAGGACTGCAGATGTGGCCAGGGCAATAAATTGCAATGTCCGTACTGTGAGACACCTAAGATAGCGCTACAGGGAGACAGGATGGACAGCTGATCGTCCTCACAGTGGCAGACCACGTGTAACACCACCTGCACAGGATCGGTACATCCGAACATCACACCTGCGGGACAGGTACAGGATTGCAACAACAACTGTCCGAGTTACAACAGGAACGCACAATCCCTCCATCAGTGCTCAGACTGTCCACAATAGGCTGAGAGAGGCTGGACTGAGGGCTTATAGGCCTGTTGTAAAGGCAGGTCCTCACCAGACATCACCGGCAACAAGGTCACCTATGGGCACAAACTCGTTTTGTCCCACCAGGGTTGATGGTCGGATTCGCGTTTATCATCGAAGAAATGAGTGTTACACCGAGGCCTGTACTCTGGAGCGGGATCAATTCGGAGGTGGAGGGTCCGTCATGGTCTGGGGCGGTGTGTCACAGCATCATCGGACTGAGCTTGTTACCATTGCAGGCAATCTCAACGCTGTGCGTTACAGGGAAGACATCCTCCTCCCTCATGTGGTACCCTCCCTGCAGGCTCATCCTAACATGACCCTCCAGCATGACAATGCCACCAGCCGTACTGCTCGTTCAGTGCGCGATTTCCTGCAAGACAGGAATGTCAGTGTTCTGGAATGGCCAGTGAAGAGCCCAGATCTCAATCCCATTGAGCACGTCTGGGACCTGTTGGATCGGAGGGTGAGGCCTAGGGCTATTCCCCCCAGAAATGTCCGGGAACTTGCAGGTGCCTTTGTGGAAGAGTGGGGTAACAGCTCACAGCAAGAACTGGCAGCAACTCTGGTGCAGTCCATGAGGAGGAGATGCACTGCAGTACTTAATGCAGCTGGTGGCCACACCAGATACTGATGGTTACTTTTGATTTTGACCCCTCTTTTGTTCAGGGACACATTATTCCATTTCTGTTAGTCACATGTCTGTGGAACTTGGTCAGTTTATGTCTCTTTTGTCTAATCTTGTTATGTTCATATTTACACATGTTAAGTTTGCTGAAAATAAACCCAGTTGACAGTGAGAGGACGTTTCTTTTTTTGCTGAGTTTAGTTTTGAATTATACCTGATTCTCTCCATGTGTAATTTATCATAATGATGTCTTATGTCAAACTGGGTATTTGTATAGCTCCATTTATTGACATATACAATACTGTAGAGTAAGCCACTGCTTAGGGCTTACATCCAGGGAATGTCCCGTCTTCCAGTCTATGTTTCAGACCAACGGTGGCACTGTGGGAGGGTACTTTTTGGCAGGACGGACCATGACTTGGTGGCCAGTGAGTTCAACTTCATCTTTAACCTCTTTGCCAACTTAACCTGTATTTTAGCTAACCCTTTGGGACTCTGCAGTCACCTTTCTTGTCTTGCTCAGTCCCATTGTCTATATTACAGCCTGTATGCGAGAGGACAGTACCACTCCAAAATAATTTTGGGATATTTGTTTCATTAGTCCAAAAGCGTTTTGCATGTCAGCAGACACGTTTTCAAGAGCCAGGATTTTCAAGAAGCAACGTGTCACATCATCACGACGATGTGTTTTTCCTTTAACAGTTCTCCCCCTTCTCTCTCTCTCTCTAGGTTGTAGCGTCACTGTTTGCCAGTAAAATTGGTAGCGGTCACTTTGTGGGCCTTGCTGGTACCAGAGCAGCAGGTGGAATTGCTGTGGGGGGATTTGCGTGGAGCGTAAGTATAATTTGACGCCTAAAAAGATGTTATGACATGTTGTTACAGGGTTTCGAGTACACAACACAGTGACAATACTTTCTAATATGTGCTGATCAGGAAATTGAGATTCTTCTGACATTGGAGCCCTCTCTCTACCCAGGCCTTGTTTATTGTGCTCCTATTGGGCTGGCTGTTTGTCCCTGTCTACCTCACAGCGGGGGTAAGTTACACAAGACCATTGTATGCCAGCTAACATGGCATACTGGAGAGATTTTTGTCCATTGGTAATTTCTGCATTTCTTGTTGCTTAGGTAATTACAATGCCTCAGTACCTGAAGAAGAGGTTTGGGGGAACCAGGATCAGTGTGTACCTCTCCGTCATTTCTCTGTTCCTCTACATCTTCACCAAGATCTCTGTGAGTGTAGGACAGAGCTCCCCAACCCTGTTCCTGGAGAGCTACCGTCGTGTAGGTCTTCGCTCCAACCTTAATCTAGTGCACCTGATTCTAATTATTAGCTGGTTGATGGGTTAGTTACAACTGGAGTTACAGCGAAAACCCACAGGAGGGCGGCTCTCCAGGAACAGGGTTGGAGAGCCCTGGTCCGGGACAACACTATGAGGCACTGTTTGTAACATGCTATAAACGTCCCCCACAGTCCTTTATCATGACATTTACTTCAATATTGATAGTATCTGTGGTATTTCTAAGTCTCCTGAGTTCCGTACGTTTGATTGAGGTATGAAAGGCATTGCAATATAAACATACCCGTGGACCAGTCTGACTGTCTCCTCATCTCTCTCTCTCCGGGTGGACATGTTCTCCGGGGCTGTGTTCATACAGCAAGGCTCTAGGCTGGAACATCGATGTGGCTGTGATAGCCCTCCTCTCCATCACAGCTCTGTACACAGTCACAGGTAACATCTGTTTGATCAAATTATACACAAAACGCTTTCATTACTTGTGGTAGAAAAGGCTGTCCACGATTAAAGAGAGGTCATGTTTGGAAAAGATTAACCATAGGATAAAAACAGGGCCTTAAGCATTTTGTCTGTTACCCTCGACCCACAAGCACATCTGATTCTACTTGTCAACTTATCATCAAACCCTTGACAAGTTGAATCAGGTGTTTTTGTCCAGGGCTACAATGAAAATGTGTGCTGTTGGGGGTACTCGAGGACTGAAGTTTGGAAACACTGTCCTGGATAAGGAGTTCCCAAACTCGGTCCTGGGGCCCTCCCTGTGTGCACATTTTGGGAAACCCTGTCCTAGATGACCTCTGTAGTTTGTTCATCAACTGGGTTATTGTTGCCTAGTCACCTCACCTCTATGCATATCTACCTCAGTCACTCCAGTATCCCTGTCACCTCACCTCTATGCATATCTACCTCAGTCACTCCAGTATCCGTGCACATGTAAATATGGTATTGGAACTGACTTTAAAAAATATTTCCTGTATATAGTATGCTTGCTTGCTTACTTTGTGTATTTAATATTTCTTATTCTTATTTCTCGTGTGTTTTTTTCTATTACTTCATTGTTAATGGTTATTGCATTGTTGGGTTTTGAGTTTGCAAGAAAGCCGTTTCACTGTATGTGACATTGTAACTTGAAATGTGTTCATCTGTAATGATCTGTTTTGCTCACTAGGGGGCCTAGCTGCTCTGATGTACACAGACACCGTCCATACTTTCGTCATCATCGCTGGCGCCTTCAGCCTCACAGGTTTCGGTAAGTTTAGAGTCCTGTGTCCACAGTCCAAACACATTCCACCTTGTTGACTCCACTTGTTTCTCAACGCATGACGGAGTAACAAGAAATGGAGATGTTATCGGTGCTTAAATGTCCTTTTATCTCCTGTACTTTTTGTTTATGCTTACATGTGTATAGATGACATGTGTATAGATGACATGTGTATAGATGACATGTGTATAGATTACATGTGTATAGCTGACATGTGTATAGATGACATGTGTATAGATAATGTATAAAAACTGGTACCAATGATGTATCGATGATGTTATGTATTATAGATAGTGTACCTCCAAATGAAATACTGTCCAAGCTGATGTCATGGCTTTAGAAGCTTGTGATAGGCTAATTGACATAATTTGAGTCAATTGGAGGTGTACCTGTGGATGTATTTCAAGGCCTACCTTCAAACTCGGTGCCTCTTTGCTTGATATCATGAGAAAATCAAAAGAAATCAGCCATGACCTCAGAAAAAAAATTGTAGACCTACACAAGTCTGGTTCATCATTGGGAGCAATTTCCAAACGCCTGAAGGTACCATGTTCATCTGTTCAAACAATAGTACGCAAGTATAAACACCATGGGACTACGCAGCCGTCATACCGCTCAGGAAGGAGACGAGTTCTGTCTCCTAGAGATGAACGTACTTTGGTGTGAAAAGTGCAAATCAATCCCAGAACAAGAGCAAAGGACCTTGTGAAGATGCAGAAGGTACAAAATGATCTATATCCTATATCCTATATCCTATCCTAAGTCAGCTCAGCAAGGAAGAAGCCACTGCTCCAAAAGACTATGGTTTGCAACTGCACATGGGGACAAAGATCATACTTTTTGGAGGAATGTCCTCTGGTCTGATGGAACAAAAATATAACTATTTGGCCGTAATGACCATCGTTATGTTTGGACGAAAAAGGGGGAGGCTTGCAACCCGAAGAACTCCATTCCAACCGTGAAGCATGGGGGTGGCAGCATCATGTTGTGGAGTTTCTTTGCTGCAGGAGGGGTTGTTGCGCTTCCAAAATAGATGGCATCATGAGGGGAGAAAATGATGTGGATATATTTCAAGGCCTACCTTCAAACTCAGTGCCTCTTTGCTTGACATCATGAGAAAATCTAAAGAAATCAGCCAAGACCTTCACAACATCTCAAGACATCAGTCAGGAAGTTAAAACTTGGTCGCAAATGGGTCTTCCAAATGGACAATGACCCCAAGCATACTATCAAAGTTGTGGCAAAATGGCTTAAGGGCAAACAAAGTCAAAGTATTGGAGTGACCATCTCAAAGCCCTGACCTCAATCCTATGGAAAATGTGTGGGCAGAACTGGAAAAGCGTGTGCGAGCGAGCAGGCCGACAAACCTGACTCAGTTACACCAGCTCTGTCAGGAGGAATGGGCCAGAATTCACCCAACTTATTGTGGGAAGCTTGTGGAAGGCTACCCAAAACGTTTGACCCAAGTTAAACAATTTAAAGGCATTGTTACCAAATACCAATTAAGTGCATGTAAACTTATGACCCACTGGGAATGTGATGAAAGAAATAAAAGCTGACATAAATCATTCTCTCTACTATTATTCTGACATTTCACATTCTTAAAATAAAGTGGTGATCCTAATTGACCTAAGACAGGGGATTTTTACTCGGATTAAATGTCAGGAATTGTGAAAAACTTTAGCTAGAATTTAAATGTATTTGGCTAAGGTGCATGTAAACTTTAGACTTCAACTGTATTCACATATTTTGCTATGCAGCCCCTAAATAAGATCTGGTGCAACCAATTACCTTCAGAAGTCACATAATTAGTTAAATAAAGTCCACCTGTGTGCAATCTAAGTGTCACATGATCTGTCACATGATCTCAGTATATATACACCTGTTCTGAAAGGCTAAAGAGTCTGCAACACCACTAAGCAAGGGGCACCATCAAGCAAGCGGCACCATGAAGACCAAGGAGCTCTCCAAACAGGTCAGGGACAAAGTTGTGGAGAAGTACAGTTCAGGGTTGAGTTATAAAAAAGTATCTGAAACTTTGAACATCCCACAGAGCACCATTAAATACATTATAAAAAATGGAAAGTACATGGCACCACAACAAACCTGCCATGAGAGGGCCGCCCACCAAAACTCACAGACCAGGCAAGGAGGACATTAATTAGAGAGGCAACAAAGATCATCTAGAAGTCTTTACTAGGTATAGCTCTGCCTTATCTCAGGCGGATTGGAGTATCTGTCCCTAGGATCACATTAAACCGTACACTCCACAGAGCTGGGCTTTACAAAAGAGTGGCCAGAAAAAAGTAATTGCTTAAGGAAAGAAATAAGCAAACACGTTTGGTGTTCCCCAGAAGGTATGTGGGAGACTCCCCAAACATATGGAAGAAGGTATTCTGGTCAGATGAGACTAAAATGTAGCTTTTTCACCATCAAGGAAAACACTATGTCTGGCGCAAACCCAACACCTCTCATCACCCTAAGAACACCATCCCCACAATGAAGCACGGTAGTGGCAGCATCAGGCTGTGGGGATGTTTTTCATCAGCAGGGACTGGGAAACTGGTCATTATTGAAGGAATGATGGATGGTGCTAAATACAGGGAAATTCTTGAGGGAAACCTGTTTGTCTTCAAGCGATTTGAGACTGGAACAGAGGTTCATCTTCCAGCAGGACAATGACCCTAAGCATACTGCTAAAGCAACACTCGAGTGGTTTAAGGGGAAACATTTAAATGTCTTGGAATGGCCTAGTTAAAGCCCAGACCTCAATCCAATTGAGAAGCTGTGGTATGACTTAAAGACTGCTGTACACCAGCGGAACCCACCCAACTTGAAGGAGCTGGAGCAGTTTTACTTTGAAGAATGGGCAAAAATCCCAGTGGCTAGATGTTCCAAGCTTATAGAGACATACTCCAAGAGATTTGCAGCTGTAATTGCTGCAAAAGGTGGCTCTACAAAGTATAGACTTTGGGGGGGTGAATAGTTATGCACGCTCAAGTTTTCTGTTTTTGTTGTCTTATTTCTTGTTTGATTCACGATACATTTTTTGCATATTCAAAGTGGTAGGCATGTTGTGTAAATCAAATGATACAAACCCCCCCAAAATCCATTATAATTCCAGGTTGTAAAGCAACAAAATAGAAAAAATGCATAAGGGGTGTGAATACTTTCGCAAGCCACTTATACATCCCCCAGTCCACTCCTCCTGACCTCTGTAACCTATGTGACAGTGTGTGTGTGTCCCTCTTCATTTCTCTTCCTGTCCTCAGCCTTCTTTGAGGTGGGGGGCTACAATGCTCTGCTGGAGAAGTACAGGTTAGCACTGCCCTCCATGTACCAGTCCCTGGAGCCCCAGCTCTACAACATCTCCCCCCAGTGCTTCACCCCCGAAAACGCCTTCCAGCTGCTGGGACCTGCCATGGCCGGGGGTCCTCTTTAGGCATCATCATAGTGGGCGGCTGGTATTGGTGCACCGACCAGGTGAATAAGCTCATAGGAACACAGTGGATGGAATTCATATGTGCGTTTATTTCATATTGCATTCACTGTAGATGGCACATTCAAAACTATGATTAGATTTGAGTTGGCACATTGCTGACAATCTAATTTGCATGTGTTACATAATGTTGCTGTCTGCTCTGCTCATTCTGTTGCTATGGTGAGAGATACTTAAATTAGATGGATGTGAAACAACATGGATCAGACAGAAAGATTGAATTGTTGGTTGAGTTGATCTGGGATCTTCCCCCATGTCTGTGTATATGTGATCATGCAGCGCTGCCTGGCAGCCTGCAGCCTGCCCCATGTAAAGGCGTCTGCATCATGTGTGGATACCTGAAACTGCTCCCCAGGTTCCTTATGGTGGTCCCTGGAATGATCAGCCGCATGTTCTTCCCAGGCGAGTTCCCAAAATATGCCGTCATAGGATTTACAGAGAGGATTGGAGAGTTTGATCTTTTAGGTTCATTAACAGGGAAGCAAGCACACAGCAAATAAAAACTAAATTAATAAGTTTGTCAAACTTTTGATGCCTTTTTCTTTTACCCTGAAGTGGTGTGTGTGTGTGGTGTTCCCTCTCTTTTCCTCCTGTCATTATGGGCTCCATGGTGACAGAGCCTGTCTTCTCTCTCTGTTGACAGATGAGGTGGGTTGTGTGGTGCCAGAAGTGTGTGGGACATAGGTGGGCTGCTCCAACATCGCCTACCCCAAACTGGTGGTCTCTGTGATGCCCAATGGTGAGAAGTCTCTCTTCAGCAGAGAAGTAGTTGCTCAGATCTGGGTGACACTTTTACTGTATAATTGTTATTTTTTACACATAATGTACTGCGTGCAGTTGTGTGTCGATGGCTACCAAGGTTTTTATCTCTCCCATCATCTTACCTTAATCTTCCTTCCCCCTCCTCTCCCCCAGGGGCCTGATGCTGGTGGCCATGATGAGTTCCCTGGCTTCCATCTTCAACAGCAGCAGCACCCTGTTCACCATGGACATCTGGACCCGCTTCAGACCGCAGACCAGAGAGAGCAAGCTCATGGTCGTTGGCAGGTCTGGCCTTTTTTCACTTGGTTTATGTAGAAAATTTCAGCTCTCCCAGACCATTTGCTGGAGTAGGTCAATATATTGTACACTCCAATAAAATGGCTGCCTCTCACTCAGTCTCTTCCCTCGTCATCGTAGGACCCGCACTACATCCTGGCCCCTCCCATCGCCTTAGTCTTCTTCCTGGCTGTGTTTGTGAAGAGGGTCAATGAGCAGGTGAGGTCAGGGTGTGTTTTCTAGTTAGAGCAAATTGTTGTGAGATTACATGGGGAAAGCATTGTTGAGTATGAGTGTGAAAGACATCTGGGCCTGTATTCACAAGGCATACTGCCAATCTCAGATTAGACCCCTCTTCATAAAACCTTGATCAAAAATGCCAAACTGATTCTAGATCAGCACTCCTACTCTGAAACTCTTCGTGAATGCAGACATATACCACTGGATGAACTTTTCCTTCTTTGATTACTTTGGTACTAAATTGACATTTGTTTCTTTCAGGGGTGTTTTGGGGCCTGATTGGGGGGAGCCTAGCTATGGGGCTGTTCCATATGGGGTTCCCCTCACACTGCCCCATTCTGGTGTGTGGTCTATTACCTCTACTTCACTGTGCTCCTCTATCCTGGTGCTGCTTGTCAGCTACTGTACACTGGCCATAGACAACAGGTGAGTGCTTGCCTCAACAAATTCCTGCATCCATATCATTAATGCAGAGGACTCTTACCCACTATTATGAGAACTTATAAGCCTATGGTGGTATGCATCTCCCCATATAATGCTCTGAGTGAGGTCTGATGGAACTGAAGTGCTGGGGAGGATAACACGCAGGGAGGCAGAGGAGAAAAGCATAGAAGTCTGACAGCCCAGGTATGAGAAACGTCCACTACACACGGCGCTGTCGAGCGGATCTAATCCATGATGCATTGTGGGTAAGTTGACAGACATCTAAATGTGTTATGCAAGGTGATTTGTAGATCAGTCAGTCTTGACTTGCCTGCAAAGTCTAACAAGCCCATTACCTTGTTTTGATTTCTTTCCTTTGCTAGTGGATGCTGAAGAACCCGTATCTGTTGTCTCATTGGCTGGTTGTGGCATCAGCAGCTCGCAGGCCCAGAGCTCACAGGAGGTTACTGAGGCATCCAAAGAGCTGCCTGACATTAGTGAGGAGCCCTTCTGGAAGAATGTTGTTGATGCTAATGCCCTGGTTATGATGGCTGTGGCAGTCTTCTTGTGGGGGTTACTATGCATGAGGGGGCTAGTAAAAATGGCAATGTGACCATTGATAATCATTTTCACTAGATTCTGAATTAAACCAAACTGTCTCATACCTTTTGTTAGTGCAAACATCTACTCATGAAAAATAGTCCTTTGTAGGACTTTTCCTTGTCCCTTTCTTGTAATGTTATTATAAAAACGCAATTCAAGTTATAAAATTGGGTATGATTAGCAATAATCCACACTCCTTTGCTAAACCTGGACATTAGCATACACGTCTCCCCTCTAGTGGCCACATGATGCCATCGCATATATCAAGTGTCACTGTCCTCCGCAAGACAATTTCAAATCTATAAATCTAAATTAAATCAATAGATTTTTCAATTAGAAGGTACAGTGTAGGCCTATCAAAAGTTACCAACAAGTCATCATGCAGAAAGAAACGTCAGGGGTCATATTCCAGTTATCATTTCTGTTTATTTGAGAAGCACATATTCCCATTAGCATTGTACATCTGAAACCTACAGTGGTCTCCCAATACCCGGTCAGAGGGGTCAAGTGAACAAAGTTCTCTATACTGTATTTGTCAAGGTTTTGCAGATTTAGGGAGTGAGTGGGACCAGTGGGGTTAAGGCTGGAAGCTGGTGTAGAGAGATGGTCAGGGTTTCTTTTCATCCGCATTGACGCAAAGACTACCCTCTGCCGACTAGCAGAGGAGTTGGGACTGGGGGTTAGTGGGGAGGGAGGGGCAAGAAAACAGGAGGGAGGGAGAACGTAGTCCTCAAAAAACAGCAAACATTCGCTCACACACCAAAAAAACAAAAGCATTGATATCAAGCTGTCAAAACCATTGTACAAAGTGACACCAGAGCTTTGTAAAGTGACAAGTTGCCTTCTCTTGCCCCCCCACACTGTTAAAAAAAGTCTCAATCATTAAAGGCCCAGTGCAGTCAAAAACATGATTTCCTGTGTTTTATATACATTTTTGCACAGAGGTTGGAATTATACTGTGCAATTGTGAAAATGTGAGTTAAAGCCCTTTTAGTCTAAGAGCTGTTGGAAAATGCCACCTGAAATTTCAGCCTGTTTTGGTAGGATGGATTTTTGGCCTGCCTGGTGACATCAATAGTTAATAGAGCAATAAGAAAGAGTTGAAAACCTCTGCCAGCAACAGCTAGCTCTCAGTTTTCCCCTCCCCAACCAGACCCAGACAGTCCAAGCAAACATTCTTGTTTCAGAAAATGCTCTTTGCCAAGATGCTATTTTTTCTTTTTGACCATTTTAATTGAACACAATCACAGTAAGGTACTTAATTGTTACCCAGAAATGATTTGATATTGAGATAAAAACAGCTGCATTGGACCTTTAAAAACTTTCACAGACTCCCTCTGTGAGCCAGCCAGTTAGTCCTCAGTGGCTGAGCCTCTGGTCAGTAAGGTTGGGGTCAGCTCCAGTACAGACAGCATGGCTAGGACGTAACTGTCAGTTGACCAATAGGCAGAAACGTTGAGCATCAGGCCTCATGCACACAGAGCACCATACCATACCACCAACATGGGCCAACTCATCAGGTGTCCAGTTTTCACATGTATTAACAACCGAGTAGGGAGCTTGTCGACTGCTAAGAACAAGGTGATAGCGAGCAGAGAGCGCTGACAACACAGGAGAGGACCCCAACCCTGGTCTGTAGCGTGCCACCAGGTGCAGTGGGTCTAGAGGGAGTAAGAGGGGTGCTGGGACCCAGGAAGGGCCCCCTTTACCTCCCGTCCTCCCTCTTAGCGCGGGTCTGCACCAGCTCGCAGGGCTGCAGTACCCAGTTGTTGTCATGCAGCCCCACGCAGCAGCCTGGTGTGTCCTTGTCCGTGCGCCGGCAGCACATCCAATAGGAGCGTCCATAAGGCAGGTCGTGGTGGTAAGGTTTGGGGTGCCAGCGGCAGAGAGACACGTCGCCCCGTTCGTACTGCCGCTTGCACTGCTTGCAGGGGTCGTCGCGGTACAGCGGGTCCTGGTTCCAGCGCGAGTCGGTGGCGGGCACACCGTACGTCTCAATCAGAACCTTGAAGTCGTAGCAGGTGCACTTGAGGGCGGCCAGCGAGCGGGTGGGCAGGTAGCTGAAGATGTTGACCATGATGTGGTCGGGCAGTAGCAGCATGTACTGACGAGGCTCCAGCAGCCGCTGGATCTGGAAGCGGATCTCCAGGAAGTCGTGAGAGACGTGGCGGTAGAGACGGCACAGGGAGGGGTCCGAGCAGTCCTCCACGCTGGCCAGGGGGGAGTCCGGCCGGTCAGCAGCATCCCCAGCAGGATTGTTGTTATTGGCGCAGTCCAAAGAGCACATTCCACTGCTGCTGCCGGTGCCACTGTCCTCGTCAGACCCTCTCTGGGGCTGCAGGAAGAACAGCTGGCCTGGAGGGGGGTCCTCTGAGCCGTCGGCAGGGCTGACCCCACTGGGCATGGCGAAACACACCGTCTCCTCTTGCACATTCTCTGTGCTGTCCTTGCCATAGAACACACACTGGTCCACAGCACCCGTGACCACCACCTCCACGTGGAAGCCAGTCACCCTCTCCCGGGCCACAGGCTTCTTCTCCCCAGAGCCGAGCTCCTGGCTGGGGTCCGGGCTGCTGGAGGCTGGCCGGTCCGTATGGCCCTCCCCATGGGGGTCAGCTTTTGGAGAGCCGGCCAGCAGGAGGCTGGAGTCAAGTGACGAGGGGCTGACCAGTTGGTAGAGATCACAGGTGATCTTCTCGTTGGCCCGGGCCCCCGCCTGCCCCCCTCCTCCCCCACAGCTCATGAACATGCAGCGGGGCCGGCCTGCGGGCTCCGACTGCGAGCGAGGATCCAGGCTGGACACCCGGAAGGCTATCCTCACTTCGCCTCGGCCGTGGGTGGGCCCGGCGCGGCCAGAGTCCCCGCTCCGCTCCCTCTCCCTGGGAGAGTCCAGGCCCGACGCGGGCCTCAATGTGTTCTCCAGGAGTTGATGTTGGGACTCAAAGTGGGCTACAACCTGAGCCACACGCCGCGACTCCTGCTGCTCCTCCTCCTCCTCCTCCTCCTCCTCCTCCAGGGCACCATGCGAGGGGTGTGGGGGGTCAGGGCTCTCTGACAGGAACACCATGGGGCTGGGGTCAGAGACTGTGCCCCGCAGGAGTGTGTGCTCGGAGTCTTCTGGGGCAGTCTGTCCCTGGGCCACCATGCCCTGCAGGGCCACGGCTGTACGCTGCTCTACCAGGGCCACCATCTCCGCCACAGACAGCAGGTCAGTCTCACTCACGCCGGGGAGGTCCTCTAGGGTGGAAGGCTCTGGGGGCGGGGGGGCGGAAATAACGTGGGCCCGGGCAGGGGGGTCATAGGAGGAGCAGCGCCGCCTACGCTTGGCCTTAGTGCAGTCCGTGGCCCAGTTCCCTTTCACCTTTATGGCGCTGGGTCGAGGCAGGCCCACCCCACTGAACTGGTGGGCCACGAAGAAGGCAATCTTCTCCTTGGTGTTGCCCGGCTTGATGACATACCAGGTGTCCAGCAGCACCCTTCCATCCTCCATCTGTGTGGCGCCGGGAGGGGTGGAGGGGGCCTGCGGTGCCGGGTCGGTGTCTGGGGGAGTGTTCTCGGCGCCGGCATCCTCCTCCTCCTGGCCATCCTCGCCTCCCCCGGCCTCCAGCGACGTGTGCCCCGCAGTGTCAGCCTTGCAGAGGGAGGGGGCTGCCCCACTGCCCCCCGTACCCGTGCTTCGGGGCTTGTTCTGGGAGTAGGTGCCAAAGGGGCGTGGGCACCACAGTCGGATGTGGGAGAAGGTATCTCGGTCCATCACGGGCCGGAGGGAAGCATATCAGCGGCGACTAGGCTGGGCATCTGCTGTGCACCATGCCACTCATTCTCTCTGTGCGAGCCAGTAGGCACCGTCACAGGAAGAGGGCATACAATCTGTAGGGAGAGGGAGAGGAGTATTACAACATTAACCATCATAGGTCATCTAGCCGGGGGAGATAAACAGGAGTCATGTCATCAAGTTGTATTACATTACACATCTAAAAATCTAATTTAACGGCCAATTTCTTTCCATGCATTCTACATGTTGCATTAGTACTAAATACCGAAGTCACCTAGTCTAATTCTGTGACCTCTATGGAAGGGTGTGGAGACACTCACTGGATCAAATGTCACATCTTCTAGCCATTCATTACAGCAAGAGTACAGCAAGTCAGCTTCTAGCCTCTTGGTGGTTCAGAAACCAAGTCGCAGTGCACAAGGAAATCAGGAGGACTCGTGCTTTCAGACAGCCTCAACAGCTAAACTCAATTAGTCAATTATCTCGCCTTGAAGGCTTTCAATCTAATTAAAGGCTTCCATTTCAGGGCCTTGTGTCTGGGGCAGATGAAGGGAGGAATAAAAGAGCTAATGGATTCCCATCCTGACACTTCAAAAGAGGACCTGCCTAATAGGAGATGAGGAAGAACAAGGAAAGCATATGCCTAGTCTATTTTTAGAAGGGGAGAGTAGTGGAATTGATATTGCCTGCCAGGCAGAGTCTAAAGGATCTTGGCTGCGGCCTGCAGGAAAACAGTTTACCCGGGGTGCCCGTGCCATTTCATGTTACCCTGCCAAAATGTGACACTGGGTGCTTAATTAGGAACAAGTGGTGCAAAACTGTTTCAATGAGAACTTTAGACCTCTATGTTGACAAATGTGTCTGTTTTTCTTGTTATGTATATTGTATGTGTGATGTATTTATGCAGGGCTCATCTGTAAAAGAGACCCTAGTCTCAGTAGGACTTCCCTGTCCAAAAAAATAATATCACACTGTATATAAAATGTATGAAACATCTTGTAACAAAAAAACTGAACAAGCCCCACTCCTTCAATCTCGTGATGCCAAACAAGTTGAGACAGACACCACTAGTGTTACACTATTGTTTGTCCCCTGAGGTGACGCTTACCAGCCAAAACGTAGGCTAGATATAGACCTATCTATACGCGTTGTCAGTTGAAAGCATGAGAACGTTACCGTCGGCTGAAGAGGACTGTCTACACTGAGTAGTCTGCTGCCCAGGCTGTGTGTGTGTGTGTGTGTGTGTGTGTGTGTGTACTCCTGGGTTGGTTAAGGGCTTTATAAATCACACAGCTCCAGCTAAGAGCCTGCAGATTACATCCTGTATGAAGTACATCCCAGGGCCACCAGCCCACTCCGTTTTTATCCCCCCCACATAAAAATATTGGTTGGCGTAACAGGGACAGTGAGTGTCAGTCTGTTTGTCCATCTTTGAAACAAACACGGTCACTTCCTGAAGCAGACAGTGAGTGGCGGACAGTGAGTGGCGGACAGTGAGTGATTCATTTGTCTCCAGTCAGATTCCCTCTCTATTGACCAGTATCTACTATTTAGAGCCACCAACGTTGCTTCAGAAGATGGAGAGATTGAGGAGGATGGCAGTCGCACTACCAGTCACCCAGAAGCTGGAGTCAGTGGCTATAATCAATCCTGTAGTCATAGCCTATTTACTGACTGCGATCCCACAATATCCCCTGCAATTTATTTAGGAAGTAAGGCGGCTGATGAACAGATGGTAGTAAAATGCTACAATAGTAATAAACGGCATGCAGTATGCGGTTACATGTGTTTCCATACGAGCTGAAACAAAGCTGAACTCTGCAGGGAGACACCATCTAATAAAAGCAGCATGTTTAAAGACATCTATACTGGCTTAATAACAGGTAATGAGTAATAGCCTGAACGATGACAGAGTCCACAAAATGAGGACATGAGACTGGTACACCGTTTATCGTATCAAAGTGATATCCATGGACCAAAACACGGCCGATACTTTGCCGAAAATCGGTATTCCCCGACAGCTGATAAAAACTGAATTATCATTGCGCAGGTTTTCCCCTCTCATTTGAAACAATTCCTGCACATTAAGGCTGGTTTTAAGCTTTTTTTGTTGCCTAAATCCTCCAAATCCTGTCCATGCCAAGCAGCAGTACAGAAATAGCTGAGTGCCGTGCCAGAGGCTCGTCTCTCACTGGCTCCCCAAGTTGTCTGACCGACCGCTGAACCACACACACCACACACACACACACACACCAATGCAGGAGCATTCACTCCTCCATCATGTAGTCATCAAACAATCCAGAGGCTTTCTGCTGGAGCATATTCAGCAGGCTCTACATCATAACAGAATGCTACAGATTTAACAGGGAATGTATAGAAACAAAACAACGGTTGTCAAATGCCACAGAATGCATTTCAATTCCACAACTTGCGTTTCTATCTGCGCCCACTAAAATACCACCGTCAGAATGGTCTCAGGCAGCGAAGGAATGTTTAGCACGACATCATTCCCATCACAGAGAAAATATAATAATGAGAAGAAACAGTTTAGGCATACTAAGCAGGGAAGGACCTTTCAGGGGAAAAACACTTATTAGCCTGGAATTAGGATTTGAGTTTTTCCTCAGATAATTCAGACAGGCCCCTCGTTCGCCTCTAGCGATATCCTCCCTCTCAGAGGCTTTGAGAATGGTGGACTATGCAGAGAGGTGATAAATTACTCCAGCCACTGGCCCTCGCCTTGGCTGCGCCTGCAGGGACAATACAGCAGTAGCCCGTGCCAAGGTGAGGCTGATGATGCTCGTCTACAAGAATAATGGACTCCACCCACCCAGAATAAAATGAACCCAGAGTGCCTTTGTCGCGAGAGGGTCAGGCAGACAAGCTGGCTATAGAAGTGTTTGGTCTGTCAGCTGTGCTTCTCTGGCAGTGAACAGCACTGTGCTGAACTGCAACGGATATCGAGGCCCTCCTTTTAAACTACAGCTCTTCATCAGGTTGTTTCTTTCCACCATTTGGCTTCAATGAAAAGAGTTCATCATCAACCCCTCACTCAAATAGTGTTGGTTGTAAAGGGGCCAGGACAGTGGTCACCATAATGGTGATTTGTAGTTTCTCTGTAAACATTGAAAACAAACCCTATCAATACAAAACTGTTCTGAGAGGATTTTAGGCTGAACCAAGCTGATGATCCCAGGAATCTAACTATTGAATATAGACCTACATGTGAAGATGAATCACGAAGTTGCCCAAAGCATGTTTCAATGCCCCATTTCTCCACTATTCCCATACTTTTGATTCTAGTACCAAAGATAAAAGTCTATAGGCCTAGTTCTCAGTTGAACAACATGTGCTTTTCCTGTAGTTCGATTATTTCTTTCATCTTTGATAAAATAAGAGCCTTTCCATGTAAAACCGGAACCTTGAGCGCCACCAAGTTCATAGGATGATGTTAAATATGGTGTCTAATGAAAGCTACAGAAGGCATCTATATTTAAGAAATCAAGGCATATATGTACACAGTTTATTTTCTACCCTAAATATTAGGACTAAGCAAAGGCTTCGAACTCTATTCAAACAGATGGAAAAAGGGCCTTAGAAAACATTTACCAGAAAAAGTCTTAAGAGGTATCAGTAACACATCAAAACACAATCATGTTGATGTGAAGACCCCTGCCAGCTAACATCAACACACACACTGCCCTGTGCCTTAATTCTGTTATCAAAAACCCACATACCTAAGATATTTTCCCGTTTCTCTCATGAGGGAGGATAATGAAAGTTCACAAAAGTAACAAGTAAAGGTAGACCTACATATTAGCGATTTTACTAATATCTATTTGGTTATAAATTATTAAGTGATTCAAAACAATTATTTTACAAATTACTGCAATTGAATTGGCAACAATGGGAAATCATAGTCACAAACCACTGTTGGGTCACCTGCTACAGTCCTTCCTTCCACAACTCATAACGGTTCTTTCTCTCTTTCTACCATTTGGTGGTCAAAGCAAGTGTGACTACAACCTGGACAAGCCCTCTCCATCCAGTTAATGTCACCTCTCCCGGCTACCTACTGACACCTACCCATGAGCCCCCGCTCTTTCCATTTACTGTAATCAGCTTCCTTACTCACTGAGCACCAACTGACATCAGACATCCATGGACATTGAGAAGTATTCAACGTCCAATGACGTTGATTTTTGGTCCGGTCCAGACTGGCCTTGATTTGGCCCAAAACAGACATCCATGATTGGTTCAGATTTGGTAAAACATTTTTTTTATTAAAGTATAGTTCAGTAGAATAGAGTTCAGTACAGTACACAGTAAAGCACACAAGTTCAGTACACTAATTCACTGTACTCTACCAAACTACACTTGCGCTTTCCATGACAGACTGGACCTGGTGAAAGCTATGATCCCTTATTGATGTCACTTGTTAAATCCACTTCAATTAATGATTTTTAAGTCTTGAGACATGGTTTGTGTATGTTAGCCATTCAGAGGGTGAATGGGCAGGACAAAAATATGGAAGTAGGTGCCAGGCGCACCGGTTGGTGTCAAGAACTGCAACGCTGCTGGGTTTTTCACGCTCAACAGTTTCTCGTGTGTATCAGAAATGGTCTACCACCCAAAGGACATCCAGACAACTTTACACGACTGTGGGAAACATTGGCATCAACATGGGCCAGCATCCCTTCAGAATGCTTTTGACAACCTGTAGAGCCCATGACCCGACAAATTGAAGCTGTTCTGAGGGAAAAAGGGGAAACAGATATTTATGACTGATTCGGATTTGGTCCGGTCCAAACAAATTTTGTCTTGGGTGCTTGAGGTGTCACTACAGACACCCTGGTTCGATTCCAGGCTGTATCACAACCGGCCGTTATTGGGAGTCCCATAGGGCGGCACACAATTTCCCCAGCGTCGTTCGGGTTTGGCCGGTGTAGGCCGTCCTTGTAAATAAGAATTTGTTCTTAATTTACATTTACATTTAAGTCATTTAGCAGACGCTCTTATCCAGACGCTCTTAACTGACTTGTCTAGTTAAATAAAGGTTACATTTATTTCTATAATTTTTAATAGCCAGTGTGTAGAATAATACCAAAATATGCAGAGGTCTATATTGCATATCTACATTTGTGCGCCTATTTAAGATACAACACTCTAATATCCATAATTATGCATTTATTTCTGCATAGTACAGATCAGGGACCCATGATGAAATTCTGTCACCTGCTGTAAATCCACTTCACTTCAATTAACAAAATAGATGTTTTCAATGTCAAGGTGTCACATGTCATAGCTGACACCCCATTGTTTCGGCAGACAAATCTGAATCTTAATTCAGAGTAACGTTAGATATTTACCAGTGTTTGGAAAACATGGTCACCTAGCCAATACTGAATTAAGAAGCTGAAAATCAAACAAACGAAACAGAGAAACGTTACTGCACTGAGGAAGTACAGGTGACATGGACTCTAGCTATAAACAAAGCACCTTCAGAATTTAACGGAACATTTCCATTAGGTTGTAATTTACAGGTAGGTGGTCTACATGGGTAACCATGAGTAGCCAATGACTAATTATTGACATCCCCATATGTGTTTATTCAATTGTCTAACAATGATCAACCAAACAATGAGTTGAAATGACCAGAAATATGATACAAATGTAACAATAATTGCGCAATCTAGCTAATTTAGTTACATAGCTAGCTAGGAATAGGACGAAACACAAATCCTGGCTGTGGTTTCACCAGACGGTTTAGTTATTCTTATAACATTAAGTCAACCCCCTAGGTCCGTACCGTGGTTAACTAGCTAACTAATATTAGGTTAGTTATATGCAAATCAATTATGCTAACGAGCAACTACCTGACGTGCAGGCCGCAAAGAAGTAAACACTAACGTCAGCTGGCTAACGTTAGCTAGGTAGCTAACACAACTAGCTAAAGTAACGTTAGCTAACCAACTTAATTTCCTAGCTGCTAGTTAGCTTAACGTTACCAATTTATCTAAGTTAATGTTAGCTGGCTAGCCAACTAGGCTAAGTTAGTTAGAGCGTTATATAGCCCAAGACGCCAACAACAATCTCGTTGTTACATGGTTACAAACACTCGCTTTGGCGCGGCTAACTGATAGGCACCACATCTGTCTTTGAAGTAAACATTAAAATCAGTTAGCCAACTACGTGTTGTGTTGTGTAACACTGTGTGCTGGCTAGGCTGCCAAACAAAATTGCAATGGAACCCATATTGTGTGTTGCTAGCTAACGAAATTGAAATGCAGCTAAGAATTGCTAACGTAAAGTGCAATTATTAATGTTATCTTCGTCTTACCTGTAGATCCGCAAACTCTTGACCTGCAACAGTGCGGATGACAGCACTAGTAAGTCACCCCGTCTTAGGCCCGTTTTCCTCTCAACAACCGACCGAGGAACCCGATTGAGCAAGGATGGGGGTGCAGGTGACTCGGGTTATCTTTTAGCGTTACGTGTCCACGTAGCTAGCTATCTGCAGAATATAGTACTTACTTTCTAATATCAACCTAATGTTAACCTCGAAGCCTACTGTCCGTTTTTTGATTGTACACAACCTGTACTGATCCTGAGCCTGTTTCACACTCTTCCTCGTTCATCTGGCTACCTTTTCAGAGCGGACACAGGCTGGCCTTTACGGTACATTCTCTGACCAACCAAAATAATCGGAATCAGAACATCCGTGGAGAGGAAGGCCATCTTGTTGACAGGCAGCTGCACAAGGCCCACAGCCAATAGCAAGGCAGAGTCGATGGCGTGCCCATATATGGCATATATGGCCCCACTCACCCCCCTCTTTGCTCTCACCCCTCCCAATCTCTCTCTCTCTCTCTCTCAATTAAATTAAATTAAAAAGGGCTTTATTGGCATGGGAAACGTATAAGTACATTGCCAAAGCAAGTGAAATAGATAACACTCACAAGTTTCAAAGGAATAGACATTTCAAATGTCATATTATGGCAATGTACAGTGTTATAATGATGTGACAATAGTTAAAGTACAAAAGGGAAAATAAATAAACATAAATATGGGTTGTATTTACAATGGTGTTTGTTCTTCACTGGTTGCCCTTTTCTTGTGGCAGTCACAAATATTGCTGCTATGATGGCACACCGTGGTATTTCACCCAATAGATATGGGAGTTTATCAAAATTTGATTTGTTTTGGAATTCTTTGTGGGTCTGTCTAATCTGAGGGAAATATGTGTCTCTAATATGGTCATACATTTTGGCAGGAGGTTAGGAAGTGCAGCTCAGTTTCCACCTCATTTTGTGTACAGCGTGCACATAGCCTCTCTGACACACACACAAGGCTGCCGTAGATCCAATTTACAGTCATCAGCATTCAATACAACATGCTAGCAAATTGCAATACAACAAATGCAAAAGCATCATAAGTTGCACATGCTATTCACTAAGCAAAACAAGTTGACATGACATCATGTAATGTCAACTAAAAAACTGTTTGCAATGAGAATGCAGAATAGCCTACTATGGAATGATATGGCATTACAGTTTTATTACTATATATACACATGAAGGAAAAAGTAAGGAACCCTCAATGTGTCCCAGGTACATGTATATCATTATCCCAACATAATTATCTGACTGGTAAACAAATTAAACTTTTCTCCCACTGTATTTACAGTTTGAAGGAAACCATCAGCAATGCCACTTTGTTTTCCCCTGATCGAAACAATGTGTGAACTTTCTCTCAACAAAACTGTATACACTGACAGATGACATTTGTATTTAAAGGCTTTGCAATAAAGAGGTCAGGATGACGTACTATCAGTGTACAAAGAGTAGAACATTGTTATAAGTCCTGTACATGTATTTGGAGATTTGATCATTGCTTGAGATTTGACAACAAAATACTAATGCTTTTAAGTGATTTATAATAAAAACTGTAAGAAACTAATATGCCAACATTTTATACAGCCTCTTCTTCAAATGCAAGATGGCCATGCATGCAAATGGTAGCACAGGTGGGTTTGTGTGTAGAAGGAGCTTAGAGCAGCTGATACAGCCCAGCAGAGGACCAGATGGAACTGCTGAGTGTTGGGCTCCATGCATGAGTGCGCACTCACTTGTGTACACCAGCTTCAAACAGCTGAAAATACAATATTTTTGGTTATGGAATATATATTTCACAGCAGTTTAGATGGTACAATGATTCTATACACTATACTTGCTTATTTTGTCACAAACTGAAATTAAGCAAAATATTAGAATTTGATTAAACAGAAAACGGCGGAGTGATGTCAGTATAGTGCGTCTTTAATACTTTTCAAATGGCTTTATGGTCACCACCACACCACAGTGTACAGTTTGCATACATATTCCCCCCCCAAAATATCAATGGTTCCATAACATTATTTCCATGTTTTTTTTCATTGCACAAACATGGCCCAATGTAGGCTACAGAGGAACGAGCACAGCTGGTGGAACATGCCAAGTTTGTAGCGTGCAATCAAAAGGTAAGCCATCTAATCATGGCATGGGGTTGCTCAATGACGCATTTATTTGTTTAAAATCTGTCACTTGATGATTTCATTTCAGAGACAAATAATTGTTTTATTTTTTTTGCTAAATGCTATATCTGTCTCACTCTCAGAGAAGTAGTACTGCTAGATGTTGGGTTTTACAGTCAAATGGAACAAATAACTAAAATTTGTACCTTTTAAGGATCCCCCCTCAAATACAGGTATATTGAGGTATTTTGGAATTTAGATACAAAATACATTTGCAACTACACGCCTTCCCTATAACAACATTCTCAGTAACAGTAAAAAAAAATGTTTTACTTAATAAGACTGAAATACAGTTGCTTATCTACCTCTGTTAAATGCACTGACTGTACGTCACTGAATAAAAGTGCCTGCTAAATGACCAAAATGCAAATGTAAAAAATAAAAATGGCAAAACACACTGGGTATTATTATTGGCCTTGTTTCATAGGCTCATTAGAATAATACCCAGCATGCCTTGCAAGTGTTCATTGGGGTGGGGTGGGGTGAGGGGTGGGGGGGTTGAGGATTACAGGAGTAATAAAGGCCTAGTTCACAAATCGTGTTGTGTAATTATGTTTTATTTTTTATGGAGTGATGCATTACCCTCAGCACCCCTACTTCCCATGGCTATGTTTGCAGGAGGTTTCATGGACAAATGTGGCTTTGTTTAAAGGATCTCTCAAGAACAAGGTGATTTTTATCAAGATGTATTTGCCTGTTTTTACCCTCCAAAAATGAAATGTTAATTAGCTGCTAATGTGGCTATCATAAAGAACTACAAATGCCATGATGAGACTGCCGAATCGAGGCAAAGGTAAGAATATGTTCCGGGATTCTTCCAATGGCATTGAGGACTACACCACATCAGTCACTGGCTTTATCAATAAGTGCATCGAGGACGTCGTCCACACAGTGACCATACGTACATACCCCAACCAGAAGCCATGGATTACAGGCAACATTCACACTGGGCTAAAGGGTAGAGCTGCCGTTTTCAAGGAGCAGGACTCTAACCCTGAAGCTTATATAAAATCCTGCTATGCCCTCCGCCGAACCATCAATACAGGACTAAGATCGAATCGTACTACACCGGCTCCAACGCTCATTCAATGTGGCAGGGCTTGCAAACTATTACAGACTACAAAGGTCAAGCACAGCTGCCCAGTGACACGAGTCTACCAGATGAGTTAAGTCACTTCTATGCTCACTTCGAGACAAGTAACACTGAAACAAACATGAGAGCATCAGCTGTTCCGGACGACTGTGTGATCACACTCACCGCAGCTGATGTGAGTAAGACCTTTAAACAGGTCAACATTCACAAGGCAGCAGGACCAGATGGATTACCAGGACGTGTACTCTGAGCATGCGCTGACCAACTGGCAAGTGTCTTCACTGACATTTTCAACCTCTCCATGTCTGAGTCTGTAATACCAACATGTTTCACGCAGACCACCATAGTCCCTGTGCCCAAGAACACTAAGACAACCTGCCTAAATGACTACCGACCCGTAGCACTCACAAATGTAGCCATGAAATGCTTTGAAAGGCTGGTCTTGGCTCACATCAACACCATTATCCCAGAAACCCTAGACCCATTCCAATTTGCATAGCGCACCAACAGATCCACAGATGATGCAATCTTTATTGCACTCCACACTGCCCTTTCACACCTGGACAAAAGGAACACCTATGTGAGAATGCTATTCATTGACTACAGCTCAGCGTTCAACACCATAGTGCCCTCAAAACCCATCACTAAGCTAAGGACCCTGGGACTAAACACCTCCCTCTGCAACTGGATCCTGGAGTTCCTGATGGGCCGCCCCCAGGTGGTAAGGGTAGGTAACAACACATCCGCCACGCTGATCCTCAACACGGGGGCCCCTCAGGGGTGCGTGCTCAGTCCCCTCCTGTACTCCCTGTTCACTCATGACTGCACGGCCAGGCATGAATCCAACACCATCATTAAGTTTGCTGATGACAACAACAGTGGTAGGTCTGATCACCGACAACGATGAGGCAGCCTATAGGGAGGAGATCAGAGACCTGACCGTGTGGTGCAAGGATAACAACCTCTCCCTCAACGTGATCAAGACAAAGGAGATGATTGTGGACTACATGAAAAGGAGGACCGAGCATGCCCCCAGTCTCATCAACAGGGCTGTAGTGGAGCAGGTTGAGAGCTTCAAGTTCCTTGGCGTCCACATCACCAACAAACTAACATTGTCCACGCACACCAAGACAGTCGGGAAAAGGGTACGACAAAACGTATTCCCCCTTAGGAGACTGAAAAGATTTGGCATGGGTCCTGAGATCCTCAAAATGTTTTACAGCTGCACCATCGAGAGCATCCTGACGGGTTGCATCACTGCCTGGTATGGCAGCTGCCCAGCCTCCAACCGCAAGGCACTACAGAGGGTAGTTCGTACGGCCCAGTACATCACCAGGGCCAAGCTTCCTGCCACCTAGGTCCTCTATACCAGGCGGTGTCAGAGGAAGGCCCTAAAAATTGTCAAAGACTCCAGCCACCCTAATCATAGACTGTTCTCTCTGCTACCGCAAGGCAATCGGTACCGGAGCGCCAAGTCGAGGTCCATGAGGCTTCTAAACAGCTTCTACCCCCAAGCAATAAGACTCCTGAACAGCTAATCTAAGGGCTACCCAGACCCCTCTGCTGTTACTCTGTTTATTATCTATGCATAGTCACTTTAACTCTACCTACATGTACATATTACCTCAATTACCTAGACTAACCGGTGCCCGCCGCGCATTGACTATACTGGTACCCCCTGTATATAGCCTCACTTGTTATTTTACTGCTGCTGTTAATTATGTTACTTTTATTTTCTATTTATTTTTTAATTAACACTTATTTTTTTCTTAACTTCTTAAAGTATTGTTGGTTAAGGGCTTGTAATTAAGCATTTCACTGTAAGGTCTACTACACCTGTTGTATTCGGAGCATGTGACAAATACAATTTGATATGGATAATTAGGTAAAACCACGTTCCCAATCGCTATCTCTGTCCATTACTATTCTAGGAAAGTGTCAATTTGAGCTACCAGCCACCGTAGGTAGGACAACACCACAACAAGATGCAACAATTCAAGATTTTTTCTCTCAATGATGTTCGTCTTTAATGTGATGTAATTGGTGTGAAGCCAAACCCAAACTGTATTCCCTTGACACTTTTTATTTTGGTGTTCCAGGACCATTAAAAGTTGAGCTCGCTCAGTTTAGTTCAATGCTGATTGGCTATTATTCAACTAGCGACAAATCTAGCGACTTTTTCTGGTGTTATTGGAGACTCTGACGTGAAAGCAGGTATTGTTCTTACTCTTCTCAACGAGCAGCGGGTGCTGCCGTGGGCCCAACCTTCATCGAAAAGCACTCACAGGCAGCCCAGTCCTCGCGCAGCAGTCCCTCCCAGCTGCAGTCAGAACAGGAGATGTTCACCCCTCTGCGTCCAGACTGCAAATGAATCACGCATGCAGGAAGCCGCTGCTGGCTGATCCCGCCCTGGCTTACATTCAGGGCGGGATGTAAATGTAAAATGTTTTTTGTCTAAAAATAAATCACTGCACAAAAATAAATCACTGGATTTGACTCACACAGCCTCTGTCACTTACTCACCTTGTCCACTGTGTGTGTGCCTCTCTGTGACACAAGCTAAACATCTAGCTGGCTTGCTCATCATGTCTCAGTCTAAACTGTACACTCAAAAATACAGAAAGTAGTGGGAATCAAACCCTGAATTTAAAGGCTGGTTGAAGCCGTGTATTGGAGATGATACACGGGCATACTGCCTGTATTGTAAGGCTGATTTCTACGCCAAACTTAGTGATGTAAAAAAAACACGACAACTCAAAAACATACTCAAAAGACAAAGCCTTATAACAGTTCCACCCAAAACAAGCTGCCATTTATGGTTTAAAAAATTGACTCTGCAAAAAAGGCTGAGGCCACCATGGCATTAGCGATCTGAACACTGATTGTTCCATGCTGGCATGTGATCACATTGGAGAAGCATGTAGAGCTGCTTTCTCAGACTCCACTGCTGCTACCCACTTCAACATGCACAGGACAAAGTGCACAGAAATTATTAATGGTGTTCTAGCACCATACTTTCTGAAAAGGTTGGTTGCAGATGTGGTTGACCAGCGTTTCAGCCTCCTCGATGAGTCCACGGATTTAAGTGTTTCTAAGTACCTGGGGGTTATGATAAGGTACTTTAGTGACACCAAGCAGACAATTGTATCAACATGTCTGGGGCTTGTTGAGTTGGAGGGAAGAGATGCCAAATCTATAGCCCGTGCTGTTGTAGCTTTCCTCGAGAAGTGTTGTCTTAAAAAAGAGAAACTCCTGGTGATAGGGACTGACAATGCCTCTTATGACGGGGATTGACAATGGGGTCCATAAAGTGCTGAAGGAGGAGTATGGCCTCAAATATCTGGTTCTTATTCGATGTGTGTGCCACTCTCTGCAGCTTGCTCATTTGTAGTTCTAAACATATTTAGGGTGTTTTTTACTCACGTTTTGTCTCTCCCATGACATTATTCCTCTCTCCTACAGCGTCCATCACAATTACATGCACATGGCCAATTATGCAAATTAGGCGATGGCGTCATTTAGCGACTTCCAGACACTTTTAGGACAGCCAATAGCTACTTTCCTTATACTGAGGAGTTGGCAACACTGGGTCGCTAGCTTCTCTTGCATTAATTCAATGCCACGGGCGCCAACAAGATCATACTCATTTTGCCCAGACGGCTGGCGCTGGCTGGCTGCTGCAACATAGCATCAGATAGATGGGCTAAACATAAAGAGACAGAGGGACACTGTTTCGCTCGCTTGGGTGCTTTCTCGATGAGATGAGATTCAGCCTCTTGCGAATTGAATGACATTATGAAACTCAAGAGAGACGAAATATAAATTATTGTATATATTTGTTTTCTTGGTCAATTTTTGGGGGAAGCCTGGCTTTCCTTTGCATCCATAAATACACGCCACTGAGCATCAGCACCATCCTCAAGATTTTTAAACTACATTCCAAACACCAGCATGCTTCCTCATGATACGCCCATTAATATGTTATTAGCCATTAGGTTGTCGTAGCCACACCTTTCACTTCTCTGATTTGTTCAGTGGACAGACGTTCCTCCGTCAAATCACACATTACATCATTGAAACCTGGCGTAGGATTGGTCTAGTGATATTACGCCAGCCTTATCCTATTTTGCCCGGCGCAGTTGGACCACAGGCACGTCTGTCAATCTAGTTAAACCTCTATTTCTGGGTCTGAAAGTTGTTGCAAAACAGCCTCCATTGACTTCACGGGCAAGAGGACAGTCGTCAGCCACTGCACATTCTATAGAAAGCATCCCTTCAATCGTAAGTGACTGACAATTCCTCGGTATATTTTAAACTATCTAGCTAAAGTTAACTAAGTGATTCATTAGCGTTGATGTTGGGGTGTGAAGACTAGCTAGCTAACTTAGTAGCTAGTGTGAACAACATGCTTAGGTTAAATCTATGCATTCAACGTTACCCAAATTAAAAATCGAAATTTTGCCTCTTTATATTCGATAGTGGTGCAGTTACGACACAATCTTCACTTGGTAATCAAACGACAACGTCTTTGGGAAAGCATATGAGTTACTTATATAGCCTGTGAAGAGTGCAGGTCGAAGACACACGTGTGTGCATTACATGTCATGCATACTGAATCTTCTTCAATGATAAGCCAAGCTTAGACTAAATATATAGGTAGCTAAATTGCATAAAGTGTGTGTGTGTGTGTGTGTGTGTGTGTGTGTGTGTGTGTGTGTGTGTGTGTGTGTCTTTGCATAGATGCTAGCTGAGGTGTTTCAGGTGCTGCGGGGAGCAGGGAAGGTTGGCCAAGCGTTTGCCAACACCCAGGGGGAGATGCTGAGGCTAATGGGCTGTAACTCCACGCTGGGCACTAGGGTCAAAGCTGCCCAGGAGGTGGTCGAGGGCGTGATGGGCACAGTCATGGGTGGTTCTGCCATGGTATGTTCACACGGGAGAGAAGGGGGCCTTTCTGCACACATCAAATAAATAGATGTACACGCATTATCACAGTTCAGTGCCCTTTTCAGCTTTTAGGCTGCATGAAGTGTTTTAGTACTCTGCCTAATACAGTTGCGTGCACCATGGTGTCTATTGCCTGCCGTGACATTGCGTGAGGCACTGAATGTGACGTTTTCCATATTCAGCAACAGTCTATCAAGGATGATGTGTTCCCTGATGCTGAGGGATGGGAGGAAATGGACCCGGATGAGGCTGCTAAGTGGGCGGTGGGCTCTGAATTCCCCCCAGGCCCAGGGGCCACAGAGATGCCCAGCGGAGTTCCTCCCAGCCCAGCCCGGGGTCCAGGGGGAGCAGGCTTGCCCGGCCAAAGTGCCCGGTTCCTGCACATCGCCTCGACGCAACACCACACCAGGTTTGTCCATGACTCGGTAGTGGCCAGACTCACCCCAGAGGACATCAAGAAGGCCAGGGAGTCCAAGCAGGCACTCGCCAAGCCTATTGTTAAGCAGAAGGTCAGTGATGTATGCTTACCTCCTGGGCTGGCATTGTGGTTGTAAATCATGATGGGGACATTGGGGGTTAAGTTGGTCTTTGCTATATTAGGAAATCATTTCCCCATTTTCTAAAGAAGTATGCAATGGTGGTCTTTATACATACATTTATACATGTACATTTATACTACTGTGCTGTGCTTCTCATGAATATTGTAAATCTAAATATATCCTTTGAGATGAGCCAGTTTTATATAGGCCTACCGATTTGGTACTGTATTATTCCAGGTATGTGCTATAGCTGAAACATGGTGGCATGTAGTCTCTCAGGCCCTTATGTTATGTAACATCTCTTGCTGTGCAGTGTTATCCTTTGGCACGAGACTGTGGTCTTTTAGCCTAAAATAATTTAGATGTTGCAGGTTGTAGCTCAAATTAGCTAATTTGATAATGTTTGGTGTTAGATATTGTTTTAATGGAAGTCTCATTTTAACAGCTTAGTGATCGTGCAAGAGAGAGGAAGGTCCCTGCCACGAGAATCAGCAGGCTGGTCAACTTCGGGGGTAAGAGTTTCACTGCAGTGAATGGAAATCAACCCCAGATATTGCAGTTTTATTAGGTACACCTATAGGATTCTATTGATAGAATGCCATACAACCGATGCCTAAAGAAACATGACCCAGCCAGCATGCAGCTATATTACAATCAATCAAAATGTATAGTACATTATTAAATCAACCATTATAGTCATTACATCATTGCACAGCCCAGTCCCTATGACCTTGATTTTACTGGGGCTAATCTGCCTGCCATCCAGGACCTCTACATCAGGCGGTGTCAGAGGAAGGCCCTAAAAATTGTTAAAGACCACAGCCACCCCAGTCATAGACTGTTCTCTCTACTACCACATGGCAAGTGGTACCGGAGTGTCAAGTCTAGGACAAAAAGGCTTCTCTTACTTAAATGGCACATGTGTATGATGGCCAGACAAAGGAGAGATCAGTGTGCGTCTCAAGTGAAACAATGTAGTGTTTCGCACACTTCCTTATGTCTGTCTCGTTGGCAGGTCTGGCAGTTGGGCTGGGACTAGGTGCCATTGCAGAGGTGGCGAAGCAGTCTATGGGAGCCAAGCGTGCAGGTACAGTTGAATTCGGAAATTTACATACACCTTAACCAAATACATTTGAACTCCGTTTTTCACAATTCCTGACATTTAGTCCCAGTAAAAATTCCCCGTTTTAGGTCAGTTAGAATCACTACTTTATGGTAAGAATGTGAAATGTCAAAATAATAGGAGAGAGAGCGATTAATTTCAGCTTTTATTTCTTTCATCACATTCCCAGTGGGTCATACCTTTACATACACTCAAGTAGTATTTGGTAGCGTTGCCTTTAATTTGGGTCAAACATTTCGGGTAGCCTTCCACAAGCTTCCCACAATAAGCTGGGTGAATTTTGGCCCATTCCGCCTGACAGAGCTGGTGTAACATGAGTCAGGTTTGTAGGCCTCCTTGCCCGTACATATGCTTTTTCAGTTCTGCCCACAAATGTTCTATAGGATTGAGGTCAATGCTTTGTGATGGCCACTCCAATACCTTGACTTTGTTGTCCTTAAAACCATTTTGCCACAACTTTGTAAGTATGCTTGGGGTCACTGTCCATTTGGAAGACCCGTTTGCGACCAAGCTTTAACTTCCTGACTGATGTCTTGATGTTGCTTCAATATATCCACATAATTTTCCTGCTTCATGATGCCATCTATTTTGTGAAGTGCACCAATCCCTCCTGCAGCAAAGCACCCCCACAACATGATGCTGCCACCCCCGTGCTCCTCGGTTGGGATGGTGTTCTTCGGCTTCCAAGCCTCCCCCTTTTTCCTCCAAACATAACGATGGTCATTATGGCCAAACAGTTCTATTTTTGTTTAATCAGACCAGAGGATATTTCTCCAAAAAGTATGATCTTTGTCCCCATGTGCAGTTGCAAACCGTAGTCTGGCTTTGTTATGGTGGTTTTGGAGCAGTGGCTTCTTCCTTGCTGAGCAGCCTTTCAGGTTATGTCGATATAGGACTCATTTTACTGTGGATATAGATACTTTTGTACCTGTTTCCTCCAGCTGGTCCTTTGCTGTTGTTCTGGGATTGATTTTCACTTTTTGCACCAAAGTACGTTCATCTCTAGGAGACAGAACGCGTCTCCTTCCTGAGCAGTATGACGGCTGCGAGGTCCCATGGTGTTTATACATGCGTACTATTGCTTGTACAGATGAACGTGGTACCTTCATGCATTTGGAAATTGCTCCCAAGGATGAACCAGACTTATGGAGGTCTAAAAAATGTTTTCTGAGGTCTTGGCTGATTTCTTTTGATTTTCCCATGATGTCAAGCAAAGAGGCACTGGGTTTGAATGTAGGCCTTGAAATACATCCACAAGTACACCGCCAATTGAGTCAAATAATGTCAATTAGCCTATCACAAGCTTCTAAAGCCATGACATTTTCTGGAATTTTCCAAGCTGTTTAAAGAACAGTCAACTTAGTGTATGTAAACCTTTGATCCACTGGAATTGTGATACAGTGAATTCATCTATCTGTAAACCATTGTTGGAAAAATGACTTGTGTCATGCACAAGGTAGATGTTGTAACAGACTTTCCAAAACTGTAGTTTGTTAACAAGACATTTGTGGAGTGGTTGAAAAACGAGTTTTAATGACTCCAACCTAAGTGTATGTAAACTTCCCACTTCAACTGTAGGTTCCTCCAAGCATCTCTGAAACATACCCTGAGATGAAGAAGCTGCGTGATAGGTTGTTCGATTGACCGCCAGGCTGGCATTGTGCTGAATCTGGACTGATTTGAAGTTCCTCTCACTATTGATTGGTTCACCATTGAATGTTATGATATACAGTATTTCTCATGTAAGAGTTTACTCCGGTCTTGCTCATGAATTCAGACCGTAGTTTGTTTTACTGAATGCTTGCTTCTCTCCTTCATTGCGATTCCGTAATAAACTCGACCATGTCTCTCTCAGAGGGTGCCCTGTTGGACTCTCCTCTCCTGTCCGAGGCCAATGCTGAGAGGATAGTGGACACCTTGTGCAAAGTCAGAGGGGCAGCCCTCAAAATAGGACAGATGCTCAGTATACAAGGTATAATGGTCTACCCCTCCCCTCTGTCACCCATCACATTTATCTTTGATGAATTCAATTGGAATACTTGTTTGATGGTTATGCTGCATCTATAAAGGCATTATAGATGCTACATTACATCCTATGTAAAGTATTACCAATTCAACACATTATGCATGCTAGGTCAAATGTAACATGTGTTGTGTTCTTCCCGGTAGATAACTCCTTCATAAACCCCCAGCTACAGAAGATCTTTGAGCGAGTCCGACAGAGCGCGGACTTCATGCCCGCCTGGCAGATGAATGTGAGTCATGCATACACTGAAATGATGATACAAATAAATGTATTTATCCTTTTATTTAACTAGGCAAGTCAGTTAATAACAAATTCTCATTTACAATGAAGGCCTACACCGGCCACACCCGGACGATGCTGGGCCAATTTTGCGCCTCCCTAGGGGACTCCCAATCACGGCCGGCTGTGATACAGCCAGGGTGTCCGTAGTGACGTCTCTAGTGCAGTGCCTTAGATTGCTGCTCCTATCGGGAGTATTCTTGAACTTCAGATATTGTACAGTAATATTGGACATTCCACTGCTACGACTGTTAGCAAGTCATTTTGGAATCGAATTGAACTCCAACACTCTCCGCTCTGCTGTGTATGTGACTGCAGAAAGTTCTGGAGGAGGAGCTAGGTGCGGGCTGGAGGGAGAAGCTGTCGTCGTTTGCCGAAAAGCCCTTCGCCGCCGCCTCCATTGGCCAGGTGCATCACGGGATGCTGCAGGACGGCAGGGAGGTCGCCATGAAGATCCAGGTGAGGGATCCCATACTCTTTGACATCCAAAGAGAACCGGGCTGCGTTTCCAGGTTCAGTAGTATAGCATCAATAGTATCAGTCAATAACCCATGAATAGATTAGGTTTTATTTGTAGATTATTTATCTTTGGCTGGAAAAGAAGAAAAAAAACCGACCTAAAATCCTGATCCCTAGTTAAGGGTTGGTTGCCTCTTTTTAACAGTAAATTGTAAAACATGTTCTTGTTCTGGGAAAGAGATTATCGCAGGGTTTTTGTCAAGGGAGCTCTAAGATTAGATTCTTGTTATTCTCAGACAGTCTTTGTTGTTTTCTCATGTAATTCTGGATGTCTGTTCTCGCTCTCTCTCTCAGTACCCAGGAGTAGTTGAGAGCATCCACAGTGACATCAACAACCTGATGTCTGTGCTGAAGATGAGTATTGTTCTACCAGAAGGTAAGGGTTCAGACATCCAAACGTATAATAATGTATTCAACTTATATAGTGGTTTTCATTAGTGAAATAATCTACTTGAATGCTTTGTAGTGAGAAAGATATCCTCGTACTTGGGAAAATGCCCTCAGGAGGCTGCCTTACATTGACATTTATTTTCTCACAGGCTTGTTTGCAGACAGTAGTCTAGAAGTCCTTCAAAGAGAGCTGGCGTGGGAGTGCGACTACAAGAGAGAGGCGGAGAGTGCCAAGCATTTTAAGTAAGCCCTACAACACTGAGTCTGTCATGATATCTCTTCAGAAGGATAATTAACTTGAATAGCCTGTAGTAGTCCTCTTAGTGTATCCAAATGTTACTATACAGTGAGTATAAATTAAATACCACTTTTCACAGTATTGGGGAAGCTGGCCCTCTTGTGATTTCTATCTTTATTTATTTCAGTTCCTGTCAGGATGATACTCTCCCTAATGCACTGTGAATATGATGGTAGTACAATTTGTGGGCCTGTTGTGTATTGATGCATAGCAATGTACCAGCTCAGTCCTGTTGAGGAGATTAATGATCTCTGTCTGCCTCTGGCCTCAGGTCACTTCTGGCGGATGACCCATTTTTCCACGTGCCATTTGTGGTGGACGAGCTCTCAGGAAGGAGGGTTCTGGCCATGGAGCTGGTGTCAGGGGTACCACTGGACAGCTGTGTGGATCTGGATCAGGAGACAAGGAATCAGGTTAGAGTTGAACTCCACCCAGGAGAATAAACATTGGGTAAATGTGGTGAATGGCCTTTTTCCTTGTAGCGCTGTGGGGTGATGTTGTAGCCACAGCATTGCCTAACCTTAGTCTAACTCCGTGACTGACTGGAGACCTTTTTTTGTAGCTCTGACTGTCCTTAACTCAGAGTTCCCAAACTCGGCCCCGCGGACCCCAAGGGGTACACGTTTAGATTTTTTTGCCCTAATAGTACTAGAAGTTGACAGATTATGATTTTTCAGCGCCAATACCGATTATTGTAGGACCAAAAAAACAATACCGATTGAACGGCCTGATTATTATTTATTTATTTATTTATTTATTTAGTTCATTTTTTTATATATATATTTGTAATAATGACAATTACAACAATGCTTAATGAACACTTATTTGAACTTAATATAATACATCAATAAAATCTATTCAGTCTCAAAATAATGAAACATGTTCAATTTGGTTTAAATAATGCAAAAACACAGTGTTGGAGAAGAAAGTAAAAGTGCAATATGTGCCATGTAAAAAAGCTAACGTTTAAGTTCCTTGCTCAAAAAACATGAGAACATATGAAAGCTGGTGGCTCCTTTTTAACACGAGTCTTCAATATTCCCAGTTAAGAAGTTTTAGGTAGTATTTATTATAGGACTACTTCTTTCTATACTATTTTGTATTTCATATATCTTTGACTATTGGATGTTCTTATAGGCACTATACTATTGCCAGCCTAATCTCGGGAGTTGATAGGCTTGAAGTCATAAACAGCGCAATGCTTGAAGAAGAGCTGCTGGCAGACGCAGGAAAGTGCTATTTGAATGAATGGTTACGAGCATGCTGCTGCCTACCACCGCTCAGTCAGACTGCGCTATCAAATCATAGACTTAATTATAATAAACATACAGAAATACGAGCCTTAGGTCATTAATATGATCAAATCTGGAAACTATCATTTCGAAAACAAAACGTTTATTCTTTCAGTGAAATACGGAACCGTTCCGTATTTTATCGAATGGGCGGCAACCCTAAGTCTAAATATTGCTGTAACATTGCACAACCTTCAATGTTATGTCATAATTATGTAAAAATGTGGCTAATTAATTATGGTCTTTGTTAGGAAGAAATGGTCTTCACACAGTTCGCAACGAGCCAGGCGGCCCAAACTGCTGCACATACTCTGCTTGCACAGAACGCAAGAGAAGTGACACAATTTCTCTCGTTAAAATAAATTAATGTTCAGGCGATATGAACTAAATATGCAGGTTTAAAATGTTTTTTCTTGTGTATTGATTTTAAGAAAAGCATTGATGTTTATGGGTAGGTACTAGAGGTCGACCGATTATGATTTTTTTCAACGCCGATACTGATTATTGGAGGACCAAAAAAGCCGATACCGATTAATCGGACGATTTAATTTTTTTCTTTGTAACAATGAGAATTACAACAATACTGAATGAACACTTAATATAATACAACAATAAAATCTATTTAGCCTCCTTTAAATAATGCAAAAACAAAGTGTTGGAGAAGAAAGTAAAAGTGCAATATGTGCTATGTAAGAAAGCTAACGTTTCAGTTCCTTGCTCAGAACATGAGAACATATGAAAGCTGGTGGTTCCTTTTAACATGAGTCTTCAATATTCCCAGGTAAGAAGTTTTAGGTTGTAGTTATTATAGGACTATTTCCCTCTACCATTTGTATTTCATTAATGTTGGACTATTGGATGTTCTTTTAGGCACTTTAGTATTGCCAGTGTAACAGTATTGCTTCAGTCCCTCTCCTCGCTCCTCCCTGGGCTCGAACCAGCAACACAACGACAACAGCCACCATCGAAGCAGCGTTACCCAAGCAGAGCAAGGGGAACAACCACCCCAAGGCTCAGAGCGAGTGAAGTTTGAAGCGCGCGCTAACTAGCTAGCCAGCCACCAGCCTGATTACACCAGCCTCATCTCGGGAGTTGATAGGCTTGAAGTCATAAACAGCGCAATGCTTGACGCGCAACGAAGAGCTGCTGGCAAAACGCATGAAAGTGCTGTTTGAATGAATGTTTACGTGCCTGCTTCTGCCTACCACCGCTCAGTCAGATACTTAGATGCTTGTGTGCTCAGTCAGATTATATGCAACGCAGGACACGCTAGATAATATCTAGTAATATCGTCAACCATGTGTAGTTAACTAGTGATTATGATTGATTGTTTTTTATAAGATACGTTTAATGCTAGCTAGCAACTTACCTTGGCTTACTGCATTCGCGTAACAGGCAGTCAATCTCCTTGTGGAGTGCATCGAGAGAGAGGCAGGTCGTTATTGCGTTGGACTAGTTAACTGTAAGGTTGCAAGGATGGATCCGCCGAGCTGACAATGTGAAAATCTGTCGTTCTGCCCCTGAACGAGGAAGTTAACCCACCGTTCCTAGGCCTTCATTGAAAATAAGAATGTGTTCTTAACTGACTTGCCTAGCTAAATAAAGGTATAAAAAAAAAATAATAATAAAAGTAATCGCAAATTGGCGCCCAAAAATATCGATTTCCGACTGTTAGTAAAACTTGTAATTGGCCCTAATTAATCGGCCATTCCGATTAATTGGTCGACCTCTAGTAGGTACACATTGGTGCAACGACAGTGCTTTTTTCGCGAATGCGCTTGTTAAAAAACACCCGTTTGGCGAAGTAGACTGTAATTCAATGATATATTAACAGGCACCGCATTGATTATATGCAACGCAGGACTAGAACTAGAAATATCATCAACCATGTGTAGTTAACTAGTGATTATGTGAAGATTTATTTTACAAGATAAGTTTAATGCTAGCTAGCTAACTTACCTTGGCTCCTTGCTGCACTCGCATAACAGGTGGTCAGCCTGCCACGCAGTCTCCTCGTGGAGTGCAATGTAATCGGACATAATCGGCTTCCAAAAATACCGGCCATGCCGATTTAATCGGTCGACCTCTAAATACTACACGGCTGATTCAAATGATCAAAGCTTGATGATTAGTTGATGATTAGTTGATTATTTGAATCAGCTGTGTTGTACTAGGGCAAAAACCAAAACGTTGCACCCCTTGGGGTCCCGAGGACTGAGATGGGGAAACCCTGTCTTAACCGTTAGATAAGTTGCTAAGTTATGACTCTGCAGACCACCTGTATAATGTGCTCTGCTCAGTTGTCATTGATATGAAGATATGCATTTCCCCCCCAAATCCTGAAGCAATGACTCATTCGCCATTGTCTCTACACCCAGAAGTAGAGGAATCATTCACATTTATTAGATGGCTCAAGTGATTGTGGAATCTGGTTTAAAATGACTCCACTCACGATTCAGCACCTGTGGCGTTGGGATTAAATGAAAACGACAGATAAAGGAGAGCATTATTAACACTTTAAAAGGGCGCTCTAAAACCACATTTCTGATGCAACACTATGCACATGGCTCATTTGGACCAGCAGGGGGCAGTATCCCAAGTCGAGCGGTGACACTGATATCACTCACACTATGTAGGGGGTGCATCCCAAATGTCACCCTGTTCTCTATTTGGTACCATTTTGGGACTTAGTTTAGGAGTGGTAAACTAACCCCTGTGGTCCCACATCTCCTCTCCCCTGCAGATCTGCTTCAACATCCTACAGCTGTGTCTGAGAGAGCTCTTTGAGTTCCGCTTCATGCAGACGGACCCCAACTGGGCCAACTTCTTTTACAACGCTGAGCAGAACAAGGTGAGAGGGCGAGTGAGCCTTTGACGAGATGCTGGCGGTGTCTCATCTGGCACCCTATTCCCGATATAGTGTGCTACTTTTCACCAGAGCCCACAGGGTGCACTGATTTGTATGTAGGGAATTGGGTGCCATTTGGGGACTTAACCTCTGTCATTCATCAATACCATGACTCTAACCTTCAATCATATTTTTGTATTAAATCGCTTTATAATGGATTTCATGTATACTGAAATACACTGAATACATGTACACTGAATACATGTATAAAAAATGTATCATACATTTTCAGAAGAAAATACCACTTTATTCCCCGCATTCATGAACATGTGTGATGGTGATTGTTGTTTTGGTGGGGATGTTACGTAGTTAATCCTCCGCCCACTTTGTGTCTCCAGATTATTCTGTTGGATTTCGGTGCGTGCCGGGATTTCCCTGAGGCCTTCACAGATGATTACGTACAGGTAAATGAATCTGAGTCGTGTGCATTAAACGCCAAACGAAAGAAAATGGACCGAAACAGGGATGTACTACCTGGACAACGTTTTGCCTCTGTGTGCCCTAACAATTACCCGACGAATGACAGATCCCATTAACATTTTAGACCCAGGAGCACAGCATATCAAATGGCTTTGATTTAGTTCTCTGTAACCTTTTTGATGGCGCAAGTTGGTCTGTCTGTGTCCAGGTGGTGCACGCAGCCTCCATCGGAGATAGGGAGACTGTTCTGGAGAAATCCAAGGACCTCAAGTTCCTCACGGGGTTTGAGGCCAAGGTAAGAGGGTATTTTTCTGCAGTGATAACCATGGTGTCATGAAGTGTATACATTTTTTAAAATGTGTGGTTTATGACATCGCCCTTCTCTCTCTCTCTGTTCCCTTTCTCCTCTCCTTCTACTGGGGCGGGGTTGTATACATAGCCATGTACTTTTCTACACTTTTGAGTCAGTAAAGAAACCGAGGGACATATAATGTTAATCATTTTGAGACCATAATAAAGGTTCAGACATGCTTCTAACAAGAAATAAAGCGTTATACATGCGGAGTGTTACCAAGTTGTTGAAAATGCCCCCTCTCCCCAGGCGTTCCAGGACGCCCACGTGGAGGCGGTGATGATCCTGGGCGAGGCCTTCGCCAACTCTGACCCCTTTGACTTTGGCACCCAGAGCACCACGCAGCGGATCCAGAGCCTGATCCCCGTCATGCTGCGTCACCGCCTCACCCCGCCCCCCGAGGAGACCTACTCCCTGCACCGCAAGATGGCCGGCTCCTTCCTCATCTGTTCCAAGCTTGGCGCCAAAATTGCCTGCAAGGACATGTTCCTGGACATCTACAATTCCTACCAACAGCGGCGGCTGGAGAAGGAGCAGGCTGCCCAAGTTCAGGCCTAGATGGGGTCAAAGGTCATTACTAGTGGTCACTCTCTGGCAGAAGTCCCATGGCTGTGGACAAGGTTTATTTAAGAGAGGGTAACTGTACTACATGGGTGATCTACTGACTCCCAGTACTTTGACTTGATGCCACTCCACCACTTAATGAGGTGGGCTGACAGTAAGGAGTGGTAGGTGGAGTGTCTGCTTGTATAAACAAACACAGAAAGAAACTCTATGGCATTTGTGTGATTGAATCACTTGAGATTGGTGTTAATAATATTTGTTTAATGTAACGGTATGAAGGCTATATAACTGATTTGTGCTGTGTCTCTGGGGGGGGTAATATGTTTTGAGTGTGGTTTTGTGTTTTTGATGTACCCTGGTCCAATGGTTTACAACAAACTCATTTTAATGCAGATGGATTATTACATGTTAATGCCACAAACATGACATTTGCTTCTGAAAATGGCACTGTTTGTACTAAAAGGCATTTTGACACCGAAAAGTAAGTTGGACATAATTGTACACACTACAAAGATTACTCTTTCAAATATTGTTGCAATCTTCCAACAGGTATATTTTTGGCAACAAAAAAAAAGATAAATGTCTGGGAGATTTACTATTTAATGCCAGAAAATATCTTCTTCTATACTAGTCTCAAAATACAAGGCTTATTTCACTGCCTTGTTGGGTTGCAGTATTAAGCCATCTTGTGAATGAATTTCCATGATATGTTAGAAAAGCAGTGTTTGTATGTATTTTAAAGGACTGTTTGATGGAAACCATAGATGTCCTTAAACAGTGCAATAAAATATTCCTGCTAGATGACGCCAACTGTAAAAAGCCTCGGCATAAATATGTGACATTTTCACATATGCTGTACATGCACTTTGGGCCCATACTTCAGCTCCGTAGAGACAAATGATTATTCTGTGGGTTTCCATCCTTGCAATAAACAGTTGACTAAAATGGAGACCTTTTGCCACTGGCTAGCTGTTTAAACAGGGTTTTAATTCAGACCCAAACGGGCTGAAATGGGGAGGACTAAGCTCAATTTCTCCAATAAGATGCATTCATTTCGTTGCAACGGTTTGCACTAATGAATACACCCCTGTGCTAGCAGGTGCCTGCTAGTAAATGAGGTAATGTACCTGGTCAGTAGGTAACATGAAAAACCTTTTAGACATCAAGATTTTTGGCAGGGAAGTGGACATTGACTAACTGGCTCTTGCGTTGCTGTATGTGCTGCTAAACTCTTTGATGTTCGTAAGTCGCTCTGGATAAGAGCGTCTGCTAAATGACTTAAATGTAATGTAAATGTAAGGAGAAGCACTGCACGGTGCACACAGAGATGAAGGTTGGGCTGTTGGACTCCCTTCGTCACTCCCTATGAGTCATTCACTGTTCATGTCTCTGGACTGAAATAGAGTATACCTTCCAGGGTCGACATGCACACAACATTATGGTAATAGATCCTACCATTCTGATGCTATTTCCTCCACAATAATCTAATGCACAGTCATCCACTGTGTTTATTCATCTCTGGCCCATCTACCTTGCCCTTGCACCACACATACCTCTGATTGTCAAAGTAGATTATTGACTAAGTAGACTTCCTGTCAGACCCTGAAGCTATCAATAATGTTCGATCACAGTCTAACTCTATTCAACCCAATCACAGTAAAAGACAAAGAGGTCAGTGTATTTGTTTTGAAAACCTTAACTATGCTTTATGAGAAGCGTGCTGCTCTGAAGTCCAAGCTTTAAGTTACACAAGTACGCATGTAGGGCCAAACGAATATGAGTGTTAGTATTAATTGCCACTTCTCAAGTCATTTATCAACTAAGATGTAATGACTAGCACATAAACTGGGAAAGGAAAGTCTCAGTGATGCTGTAGTATAGCGTAATGGAAAGTTGGATTGCAACAGTGCTAATAATGACCAGATGGTTTTAGTTTATATCGGCATGAAAATTGACATTTTATTAGGCAGCACATTCCACTGTTTCTTGCTAAAAGCTGATGTCTACTGAAACCAGAAAGTCATTTGAGGAAATCTATTTCTAATAGAAGTTAAATCTGGAAACTTTTTAGGATCTTCACAGTCAGAATTGATCTCTGAAGCTTTTTAGCCCACACATCAATCATTCAGTAGATTCTCATCCACAATCTTGAAGGCAGGACATCATGGCATCTTCTGCCTGACAAGAACATTTGTCAATTTAAAGCCCGTTTATTTTAGTCTTAAATACCAATTTAGGTTTACTACAATCCAACTTGAAAGAAAATAGCTGTTAATTAAGTGTGCAATAGTGTAGCCACTTTTTTTAAAATTATTATGGACACCCGAGTGGTGCAGCGGTCTAGGCAATGCTTATTAGTGCTAGAGGCGTCACTACAGGACCCTGGTTCGAATCCTGGATCACAACCGGCCGTGATTGGGAGACCCATAGGGCAGCGCACATTTGGCCCAGCGTCGTCCGGGTTTGGCCGGTGTAGGCCGTCATTGTAAATAAGCATTTGTTCTTAAGTTCTTAACTGACTTTCCTAGTTAAATAAAGGTTAATATAAAACACACGGTGGCGCTGTAGAGTGTCTGAAACATGGGTCCGTTGTGTTTTTGCAAAACTTTAACGGGTAGAGTAAATTTGCATGTCCGGGCGTCTGTGCCAATAGGCTCGCTCAGAAGGCAGGGCCAGCGACTGGAGTTGGGAGAGGAACCCAATCTGTGCGACAGTAACTGCACAGTCAACTAAAGCATAAATATTACAAAACATTTATCTAAATCGTTGTTTACTGCTCGTCTTGTTTTTTTGTTTTATTGTTTTATAAGCGGATTGACTCGTACAAGTATTTGCATCACGAAGACCACTTGCCCGCATCGAATCATCGCTCCATCCAATGTTCATGAAGACATTCTGAAATTACATGTTCTTCCATATTTCGTTGGGATTGGATTACACAAAAGGCGGCACGGACTCACACAATTATTCACTCTTCTCATTGGTGAGTTCATTCTATATTCCCTATACCCCATACCGTTATTTATGGTGACTTGATGTTTTGTTGATTTTGAATGGTTAATAATGAATTCATCTCCGCGCGTGCATGTCTTGGAACTCTTCTTCGTTTTCAAATCCAAGAAATGGGATCAATTAGTAGGAACAAGATGCGAAACAGTTTAGATCTATTGAAAAATAACTGCAGCCAATAGTTTTGAAATAGGCTATTTATATGCATGTAATATGTTAAATGATTTGCAGTGTCTGCAGTAGCATATGTTTCAGTCAAGACCACCCTTACAAGCCGCTCTGCATTGCCGAATCATTACGTTGAGTCAGATGTATATATATTGTATTCTGCTTGTTGTGTGGAAACGTGATCTGTGTTTTATTGAAAGGTAAATTATGAAATATCTGTGTCCTGTGTAATAGAGCCATATGCCCACCTTCTATCGTGTTCTGTGCGGCAGTAGTTTTTGCCTATTCATCTCTACAGTAATACATTTCAAAAACGCGCCATGCATTTTTATACGACGCATGCCTGCAATGAAACACCTTATACTCTCATGTAGGCTACATGTCCGCATCCTCTGATATGGCGAAGGGAACAGTCAACTGGAACAGTATAGGTGCGGCTGAAAGGAAGTGTAGTTTTGCTGCTGTATCCTATTGTAATGGAAGGCTATAAAGAACATCAGTTTTGTGGACCTTCCTTCCGGCGGTGTGGGAATGGGTGGTGAACGACAAGCCAGGGCCGGTATGGAGGGATCGACACACATTATGCAGAACATATGACTGGCTTCACTGGTGTGTAAGCCTAGCACTATGGTAATAAATAAATGACACAATGACTTGCGGGTTCTGATACGCTGGTAGGATGGCTGAGATATGTGTCCAGAACAGCATCCAGACATTGACCCCAGATGTCCCCCACACGATACACTCATCCTCTTGTTAGAAACCAATGATGATTGAGGCTGGGGTTGATGATGAGGAAGCATCATACTGTAGCAGGCATTCAAGTTTCTTGTCATCCCATCATGGCCATACTTATAGGCCCTGCCATTGGGGCCTTGTTGTCACCATAAGGCAACAATTATGTGACTCAGCAGAATGTAATACATTGACAGATGGTGCTTATGTGCTGTATTGATCTGTGACTCCGCCCTGAGACCGACAGCAGGGGTAGATCTCAATTGCATAGACCTCGTGTCCTCTCTCCTCGGCTCCTTCTCAAAACCCATTGGATGATTTCCTCCCCTCTCGAGGAGTGTGCAATTGGGATCTTCCCAAGGACTTCTTGAGGCCAAAGTGTTGACAACTCAAGACAAGTTTTACATCAAGCCATCCACGCGTGAAATACCCCCATCATCTTATGTGCATAGCAACACCAGGAATGATCTGTTGAGTACCATGTGTATTTATCATTTCAAATAAAGAAGCTGCTTAAATGCTTGAGCTGACATATAGGTATCATGTATCGATAAACAACAGTGCATTATAACATTCTTTACATGTGTCTTGATTGCATACCGTACATTCTTGAGCGCAGCGGGTCATGTTATTCAGTGGGCGTCTGTCAGTCTGTTGGCCTCTGAGTGTTATGGTTTCCCCTCCTTGGTGTCACATGCCGAGCATTAACAATGGGGACAGTGTGGCTCACCTGCCTGGATAGCCAGGAAGCTGCATGGGCAGGACTCTCCAGGGCAGGGCTGGGTCTGACCTGGGTGCCGCACTGTAGTGCAATGACTTTAAACTTCGGCCTATTGTCTTGGCTGGTATTGGCCCATTTTAATGCAGCCCACTAAGAAATGGTTGAGGATTTCGGTGAGGAGCATGTACAGTTGAATGAGCAACTGTTTGCCTTGCAACCCCTCATCTCCCCAAATCGTTTCCCCTTCCTTTTAGATTGCAGCGTTTAAAGTTGGCACCCTTTTGTTAGCCAGACGGACACACGGAGGGACAGACCAGCTGGGCCCACAATGGGATGGGGTTAAAGGTCATCCAATCAGCGGCGAGTTGAGCGGCAGCCGGCAGCGGAGGGCGTTTGCTCCCTTTGTGATAATCAGGGTGTGACTGGTAAACAACGGGCTGAACTTCCACCCCACTCTGACCGGCATTGTTTGAATATACTGTTTAGGGTTTTGGCATTGTAACTTCCAGTCGAGAACACGGGAGGTGTCTTTTTTGTCTCTGAAACCAGCCCAGTGATATATAGGTTACTAAAGGAAGTGACTTTGGGATGTGCTGTTCTTGTTAGCCTCTTGACAATTATCATGTTTGTACTCTGAGTCTGTGTGAAAGGGACTATGCTCCACTAGAAACATAGCATTAATTATAGCAGGCTATTTTGGGTGGCTGAATTAATCACAGAAGAGAGAGGGAGAGAGTGAGAGAGAGAGAGATGGGAATTAGCCAACAGGGACAAAAAAGCTATTTATCGCCTGTTCTCTCTCAGCCCAACAGAAAATCCTCAGGTTATTGGAAATGATAACATCAACGTGTGCATAGCTTTGAGCCAGAATATTCTCTTGTCTTCCTCAATTTGTATTTCTGTCATCTGCTTTTTTGCACACAGACATTCATACATTAGAACTTTCTGATCTTCTCTGTGCCTACAGTGCCTTGCAAAAGTATTCATCCCCCATGGCGTTTTTCCTATTTTGTTGCATTTCAACCTGTAATTTAAATGGATTTTTATTTGGACTTCATGTGATGGACATACACAAAATAGTCCACATTGGTGAAGTCAAAAAAATAACTTATTTCAAGAAATTCAAAAAAATAAAAAACAGAAAAGTGGTAAGTGCATATGTAGTCACCCCCTTTGCTATGAAGCCCCTAAACAAGATCTGGTGCAACCAATTACCTTCAGAAGTCACATAATTAGTTCAATAAAGTCCACCTGTGTGCAATCTAAATGTCACATGATCTATCACATGATCTCAGTATACAGTGGGGCAAAAAAGTATTTAGTCAGCCACCAATTGTGCAAGTTCTCCCACTTAAAAAGATGAGAGAGGCCTGTAATTTTCATCATAGGTACACGTCAACTATGACAGACAAAATGAGGGAAAAAAATCCAGAAAATCACATTGTAGGATTTTTAATGAATTTATTTGCAAATTATGGTGGAACATATTTTGCATCTTCAAAGTGGTAGGCATGTTGTGTAAATCAAATGATACAAACCCCCATTCCAGGTTGTAAGGCAACAAAATAGGAAAAATGCCAAGGGGGGTGAATACTTTCGCAAGCCACTGTATATGCTAAGTTGAGTGATTGGGTTTCTACCTAGTTAATTGCATTCAGGCTATTGTCATTTTCATTAGAGCACTCAATGGCTGTGTATTTCCAACAGGCAGTGTTTGTGTGTGTATGAGCGAAGGGAATGGTGCGTGAGAGCAATCATGCATGTGTGTTTGCATGTGTGTTTGCGTCTGCCGATTTCCCCTTGGTAATCAGTGATTCCTCTGCTTCAGTGGCATTTTGGCTGCAGATAACAAGAAAGTGTATTGCTGTTTCTTAGCAGGGCCAAGTTGGATGTGGTCAGTGTGTGTATGAATGCCATTCCATCGGTGTGACAAACAAGTGCAATCACCAAGAGATGATTGGGGTCGTGATCTTGTGTGATACACAGGTTCACGGTTGAACAGGTCTGACTCTGTGCTACATGGTGGGCTTAGTTTGAGGTAGAGCTCTGTGTCTTCTGACAGGAGAGAAGTGGAGCCTACCGGGACTTTTTGAAGCACAATCTGCCAAGCACAGAGCACGCTATTCATCTCGCTCCGTCAAGAGTGGAGAGAAGGGAGACAGAGGGTTGGTGAGGCTGGGTGCTTTTGGGGGGTTTTCGACGGGGGTGGGGGTTGGATTGGATGGCTTCACAGGTTGAATTATCCTGACTCATCCAGGCAAGCAACTCTAAACAGAGAGGACAGGACGGTAGCAGCCAGCAGGGAAGGACTTTTTCTGGGGTAAACAGAAGCAGTGGGTCCCTGGCAGAGTTTGTGTGTGTGGGGGTGTGTGTCTGTGTCTCAGAGCACGTCTCTGCTCTGTCAAGCGTCTAATTTTGGAACACGGTTGATGGTTAAAACATTTGAGATGAAAATCTCCACCAGGGCCTGTCGCTCTAATCACGTCTGAGACGGAACTGAAGCTTGACCCCTGCTCTGTCATGTCCTCCCTCAACTGGGAGGAGCAGAGGACATTATCACAGTTCCTCATTTGATATTACCGAGAACACAACTCGAGCTATAACCTTAGCAATCAAGCTCAAAACGTGAGCATTCTTCATTGAGGTTTCAATCTTTTTTTCATTTGGAACAGCACAGTTCAGGCCACAGATCTGACGGCACCACAGCAGCTACTCAGAAATTGTTTGGATGGCACACTTCAAACTTCTTTGCCTCATCTGAAGATACTTGACTGAAAGTACATCTCGTTTGTTTAGTATCTGCCTCTGTCTTTGGGGGTTTTTTTTGCCTTTCAAAACCGTGCTTTTAGAACCAATGCTTTCTACCTTTCAAGCCAGACAGCGCAGAAATAGAAGAGACTGCTTTAGAAGAGACAGCTAATTGAGACCAAAAACAGATGCGCGTGATCCCTCCAGCTGTGTAGAAAGTCACAGACAATGACTCATACCCTGAGAAAAGGTTACAGCATCAAAGTCACGTCTGAGATGCACCCTGGCCTACACATCAACTCTGTACAACATCTCTTATCCAGTTTCCATCCATTTTAGGCTTGCTAAAATATTTTGGTTTGGGAGAGTCTGCTCGCTTTGGAAGACTTCTGGTTGTAAATGTGCAAACGAGACATGCTCCTTTCTCTTCTTATGGCCATTACTCACCGTAACCATGGTGGTATCACGGCCAATTTGGAGCATCTGGCTCGACACGAGATACTCTGCATGCTCTCGCTCCCATTTCACCTCGTACACTCTGCCCCTCTCTGCCTTCCCCTGCCCCTCTCAGCCCTGCCTCCCAGTGTGCCTGTCTGCAACCCCCCAGCTGCTCCCCAGATGTGGCTGAGTCACCCAGCTGTTACCCAGAGTTCCACTGGGAAAGACAAAGAAGGGGGTTGGGAGAGAAGGATGGAGGGAGGAGGGAGAGATGCCTCTTATTTCACAACCGACACCAGGCGACAGGTAGCCTAGTAGTTTTGGGCCAGTAACCCGAAAGGTTGCTAGATCGAGTCCCTGAGCCGACAAGGTAAAAATCTGTCGTTCTGCTCCTGAACAAGGCAGTTAACCCACTGGTCCTAGGCCATCATTGTAAACAAGAATGTGTTCTTAACTGACTTGCCAAGTTAAATAAAGGTCAAATAAAAAATCCTTCAGCTGCAGAAGAGGCCAGATCCTAGTTGTTTGCTCATAGCGGGTCTAGAATGTGTTACTCTTGACCCCAAACCGCTGGGTGGTTTCCTTTTCAAGATGTCCGACCATGATGTCCTTCACAGAGGGAGTGGGAACTGCTTTCAAACCAAGATGTAGTGGAAGGTCCTTGCTGTGTGAGGCAGAATCATACAGAAACCTGGTCACATTGCCTGGGAACTGTGTACATTCACCGTATGAAGATGTAGGCCTACGTACTTTAAACTGAGGACCTGCTGTATCCCTGAGGAACCTAAGGGATTTGAATGGAGAAAGTGGCCTTTTCGGGACATTGACTACAGCCAACATGACTGCTTGTCTGTCTCTCAATGCCCCCCTCTGGCCTACCCTGTCCTGGGACTGTCTGCTGAGCGCTGGGGCCATCCAGGGTCTTCAGCCAGTAGGCCAGTCCACACCACAGTCTCTCCCGCCTGAGAGAGAGAGCCAGGGAGAGAGCTCTGGCCAGACAGGGCTCCAGGGCTGCATTGCATCCATCACTGGAGATCAATTAACAGTAGCAGCAGCAGCAGCAGCAGAGAAGTGACCTCTGCTCACACACCAGACCAGTGCACTCGCTCTGCCCATAGGCTGAGGAAGCACTGATACAGAAGGCTGAGATGGAGGGGGGATGGTGAGAGAATTGAAGAAGAAGAGAGGAGAGAGAAGGCTGGGGGAGCACTAGATTGTATCTGCTGATATCTTCAGCATCCATCCTGAGTAATGAAAGCTTACAGGGACAAAGGAAAGGAGCACGAGTTGAGCTATGCAGGAGAGGTCATGATAGATTTTGTAGTGAGGTGGGATTGGGATGGTGGGAAGGGGGAAGATAGAGACAGACAGACAGAGAGACAAACATAGACAGACAGCTAACACATAGTGCAGATGGGCAAAGGGAGATTTCCCAATCATCCCATTCCTTCTCTACATACTCCATAATCACATATGTCTATCCATCATTCTCTCTCTGTTTACCTCCTGGTGCAAAATCAATCTGTCTGCTGAGCATGCCATGTCTGTCTGTCTGTCTGTCTGTCTGTCTGTCTGTCTGTCTGTCTGTCTGTCTGTCTGTCTGTCTGTCTGTCTGTCTCGCTCTCTTTCACTCTCTCTTTCTCACTTTCTCATCAGCCTTCAAAAGGGCTTAAGCGTGATAGTATTAAATTCCAGGAAGGAGCCACAGGAAGAGCCGATTGGAAACTGAGCAGGTAATGAAAGGTTTTGGTGTCAAATGAGAACCCGGCTGCAAGCAAATTGCACTGCGGAGGGGGTGGGAGCTATTGTCTGGCTCATAAAGCCAGACCCCATGGCTATCCCTCCATATCCATATGATCTCCTTCCACCCGCCTGTAGCATATAGTAGTAGTACACTGTCTAACAATGACTTCCAAGTGGATAGCAGTCTCGTGTTACTGTACGCCCAGTCCCAAGTATCGTACAGGAAGCCTGGACTCGAGGCTAAGTGGCTAAGTGAATAGGATGTCTGTCAGTTCATGTTTCTGATCCTGTGCTGTTGTTGACATGGAGGGGCTTGTGTGTTACAGTTCCAGCTGCTCCGCATGGGAAATTTGTTATTGCTTCAGCTTCGCGACTTGGCATTCCAAGAAACCCAGAGGAAGACCCCAAACGGCACCCTCCCTCCACCCGCTCCTCCCCCCGACTGCATGTCTTTGAACCCTCAATCCCCTCCACGACCACACTGGTCCTTTCATATGGGCTCTGTTGACATCCTCACAGCAGCCTCGCACAAGGCTTCTCTCCACAGTCACAGAGGAAGCTGTTCAGGCCTGCCTGGTCCATGTCTCTGGTGCATGTCTCTGTCTGGCTGTGCTGCTGGCGCTGGACTGGACATCCGTCTGGGTGTGGTTAGCTAGCTAGCTCTTCTGTCTCTATGACTCTGTGTGAGATATGGTGGGTGGAGGAGCTGCTTGACATGCAGTCCTCTTTCCATCCAACGCCTGTGTCCATTTCCATAGAAACAGGGTTTGACAGACAGTGAAACACAGTTCCAATCCCCTAGCAGCAGCAGCAGCAGCAGCCGCACAAAAACACATGGTGCCGGTGGCATGAATGTAGCTGGCAGTTGTTTACATTTACACTGTGTAAATGTGTGTGTGTGTGTGTGTGTGTGTGTGTGTGTGTGTGTGTGTGTGTGTGTGTGTGTGTGTGTGTGTGTGTGTGTGTGTGTGTGTGTGTGTGTGTGTGTGTGTGTGTGTGTGTGTGTGTGTGTGTGTGTGCGCGTTTCTATGTGTCTGCCCTTACTGAACTCCTATATGGTTAGTATTGGCAGGAGATTGAAGCAGCTCGAGCTCAGCGGATGAATCCAACTGATTCGGAGGAAAATCCCTGCTTGTGATTCATGGCAGCAGTGTTCTCCTCCCTCAGACAAATCTTGTGTACTCCTCCTGTCTGGATTCCCATTTATAATGCAGCTACATAGATAACAAGATGGTTCGGTCACAATGTGATCTCACAGACAGTTACACCCACTTTTAAGCGAGCAGAGGAATTTACGCTGTAGCTCGCAGGCTTGACATACATAAAGCGTCACAAATCTTTTATTTTTCCTTTAAAAACATTTGTTTTACTACGAGCTGCTGCTTTTTGGGAATTCCAATTCAACGGAGGGGAGTCTCACATTTCCAAACGTATCCAAATATATAAGTAGTAAAGTGACGCCCGAGGCTCCCCCTTGAACTGGTGAAATTAAAGTAATACACTATGATTCTCTGGCTCTGTAGGAGGCTTCATTTCCATCGCTGAGTGATTAATTTAGCTGTGTGGGCCTGATAATGTTATTCACTAATAAAATAACACCATCGCTGCCATACCATGAGGCACTTTCGAGCCACTCTCTTCCATTCCATCATGTGGAAATAGAACATGGAATGTAATGCAATTTCGGTTTGTTTTCCTATTCCTCAACAGGATCTCTCTCAGAAACATTGTGCATTGTGTACAGGAATGTGTGATCTGATCGACAGACAGTTGTACGGACGCACTGCATGTCGCCATCTCTGTCTCTTTCTCTGGGCAGTCTCAATTTAACAAGCCTGAGCAGCTAGGAGTCGGAAAACAGACACGAATGTTGTGTCTGTACTGTGTAGGTGTGTCTGAGGTTGTGTTGTTGTGTTCGAGCGTCCTCCATTCCTCCCGCTTCATGGTGGTGTCATGCTACTTCGGCTCTGCCTGGCCCTGCTTCTATCTGGGTCCTGGGCCCTTATCTAATACAATCTGTCTCTATCTAATATTCAGCCATGCTGCCCCCAGGGAGAGGAGATGGCCATGGCCTCCCTCCCTATCATCGATCCGATCCAAGAGGAGAGAGTGAGAGGAGCGCATGCCTGGCTGTAAACTACCGACTTTCCTGGAAGATTCTCCGGGCCGTTGCTTGGATAGCCGACCAAGCTTAGATTGACAGGAGTAGGAGGCATATAGGGCTGTTCGTAGAAAGATATTTAGCTATGATGGTATTTATGAATGACTTTATTATAGAAAGCTCTATTCTTTTCAGAGGAAGTAGATGGATAGAGAGGGGGGAAGAGTTGGCAGACACAGTGGTGGTTGGTTTGGGATTGGCTAGGTGGGAGTCCCTCTAACCACACATTCACCATTGTACTCGTCCTCTGAGAGACTGGGCCAGGGCCTTGCATAACAACTGTCCCTGCTTATGCTCTGGCAGCGAAATTAGGTCTCTCTCTCTCTCTCTCTCTCTCTCTCTCTCTCTCTCTCTCTCTCTCTCTCTCTCTCTCTCTCTCTCTCTCTCTCTCTCTCTCTCTCTCAATTCAATTTCAATTTAAGGGCTTTATTGGCATGGGAAACACATGTTTACATTACAAAAGCAAGTGAAATAGATAATAAACCAAAGTGAAATAAACAATAGATATGAACAGTAAACATGACACTTACAAAAGTCCCGAAAGAATAAAGACATTTCAAATGTCATGTTATGTCTATATACTGTTGTAATGATGTGCAAATAGTTAAAGTAGAAAAGGGAAAATAAATATAGGTTAGGAAGTGCAGCACTTTTGTGGGCAGTGTGCACAGAGCCTGTCTTCTCTTGAGAGCCAGGTCTGCATTCTGCGGCCTTTCTAAATAGCAAGGCTATGCTCACTGAGTCTGTATCTAGTCAAAGATTTCCTTAAATTTGGGTATTCTAACACTGTGTACTCTCTGTTTAGGGCCAAATAGCATTCTAGTTTGCTCACTTTTTTTGTAAATTCTTTCCAATTGTGTCAAGTACTTATCTTTTTGTTTTCTCATGATTTGGTTGGGTCTAATTGTGTTGCTGTCCAGGACCAGCTTGCTTAAGGGGCTCTTCTCCAGGTTCATCTCTCTGTAGGTGATGGCTTTGTTATGGAAGGTTTGGGAATCGCTTCCTTTAAGGTGGTTGTAGAATTTAACGTCTCTTTTCTGGATTTTGATCATTAGCGTGTATCGGCCTAATTCACAGAGGATATTTTTGCAGAATTCTACATGCAGAGTCTCAATTTGGTGTTTGTGCCATTTTGTGAATTGTTGGTTGGTGAGCGGAACCCCAGACCTCACAACCATGAAGGGCAATGGGTTCTACAACTGATTCAAGTATTTTTTGCCAGATCCTAATTGGTATGTTGAATTTCATGTTCTGTTTGATGGCGTAGAAGGCAACGGTGTCTAGATGGAAGTTCTATTTATGGTCCTGGGAACTGGACCTTTTTGCAACATAATTATTTTTGTCTTACTGAGATTTACTGTCAGGACCCAGGTCTCTCTCTCTCTCTCTCTCTCTCTCTCTCTCTCTCTCTCTCTCTCTCTCTCTCTCTCTCTATCTAGTCTGACTATAAAACAGTCTCTAGTAAACCTGGGTTGTGAAGGGAGTCTGACTATAAAACAGTCCTGGGTAAACCAGTTGGGTTGTGAAGGAGTCTGACTATATAAAACTATAAAACAGTCCTGGTAGTAAACCAGTTGGGTTGTGAAGGGAGTCTGACTATAAAACAGTCCTGGTAGTAAACCAGTTGGGTTGTGAAGGAGTCTGACTATAAAACAGTCCTGGAGTAAACCAGTTGGGGTGTGAAGGGAGTCTGACTATAAAACAGTCCTGAGTAAACCAGTTGGGGTGTGAAGGAGTCTGACTATAAAACAGTCCTGTAGTAAACCAGTTGGGGTGTGAAGGGAGTCTGACTATAAAACAGTCCTGGAGTAAACCAGTTGGGGTGTGAAGGAGTCTGACTATAAAACAGTCCTGAAGGGAGTCTGTAAAACAGTCCTGTAAACCAGTTGGGTTGTGAAGGGAGTCTGACTATAAAACAGTCCTGTAGTAAACCAGTTGGGTTGTGAAGGGAGTCTGTAGTAAACCAGTTGGGGTGTGAAGGGAGTCTGACTATAAAACAGTCCTGTAGTAAACCAGTTGGGTTGTGAAGGGAGTCTGACTATAAAACAGTCCTGGAGTAAACCAGTTGGGGTGTGAAGGGAGTCTGACTATAAAACAGTCCTGTAGTAAACCAGTTGGGTTGTGAAGGGAGTCTGACTATAAAACAGTCCTGGAGTAAACCAGTTGAGGTGTGAAGGGAGTCTGACTATAAAACAGTCCTGGAGTAAACCAGTTGGGTTGTGAAGGGAGTCTGACTATAAAACAGTCCTGTAGTAAACCAGTTGGGGTGTGAAGGGAGTCTGACTATAAAACAGTCCTGGAGTAAACCAGTTGACGTGTGAAGGGAGTCTGACTATAAAACAGTCCTGTAGTAAACCAGTTGGGTTGTGAAGGGAGTCTGACTATAAAACAGTCCTGGTGTAAACCAGTTGGGTTGTGAAGGGAGTCTGACTATAAAACAGTCCTGGAGTAAACCAGTTGGGGTGTGAAGGGAGTCTGACTATAAAACAGTCCTGTAGTAAACCAGTTGGGTTGTGAAGGGAGTCTGACTATAAAACAGTCCTGGAGTAAACCAGTTGGGGTGTGAAGGGAGTCTGACTATAAAACAGTCCTGTAGTAAACCAGTTGGGTTGTGAAGGGAGTCTGACTATAAAACAGTCCTGGAGTAAACCAGTCCTGGGTAAACCAGTTGGGGTGTGAAGGGAGTCTGACTATAAAACAGTCCTGTAGTAAACCAGTTGGGTGTGAAGGAGTCTGACTATAAAACAGTCCTGGAGTAAACCAGTTGGGTTGTGAAGGAGTCTGACTATAAAACAGTCCTGTAGTAAACCAGTTGGGGTGTGAAGGAGTCTGACTATAAAACAGTCCTGTAGTAAACCAGTTGGGGTGTGAAGGGAGTCTGACTATAAAACAGTCCTGTAGTAAACCAGTTGGGTTGTGAAGGGAGTCTGACTATAAAACAGTCCTGAGTAAACCAGTTGGGTTGTGAAGGGAGTCTGACTATAAAACAGTCCAGTTGGGTTGTGAAGGGAGTCTGACTATAAAACAGTCCTGGAGTAAACCAGTTGGGTTGTGAAGGGAGTCTGACTATAAAACAGTCCTGTAGTAAACCAGTTGGGTTGTGAAGGGAGTCTGACTATAAAACAGTCCTGTAGTAAACCAGTTGGGGTGTGAAGGAGTCTGACTATAAAACAGTCCTGTAGTAAACCAGTTGGGTTGTGAAGGAGTCTGACTATAAAACAGTCCTGGAGTAAACCAGTTGGGTGTGAAGGAGTCTGACTATAAAACAGTCCTGGTAGTAAACCAGTTGGGTTGTGAAGGGAGTCTGACTATAAAACAGTCCTGTAGTAAACCAGTTGGGGTGTGAAGGAGTCTGACTATAAAACAGTCCAGTGAAAACCTGTGAAGGAGTCTGACTATAAAACAGTCCTGTAGTAAACCAGTTGGGTTGTGAAGGGAGTCTGACTATAAAACAGTCCTGTAGTAAACCAGTTGGGTTGTGAAGGGAGTCTGACTATAAAACAGTCCTGTAGTAAACCAGTTGGGTTGTGAAGGGAGTCTGACTATAAAACAGTCCTGTAGTAAACCAGTTGGGTTGTGAAGGGAGTCTGACTATAAAACAGTCCTGGAGTAAACCAGTTGGGTTGTGAAGGGAGTCTGACTATAAAACAGTCCTGGAGTAAACCAGTTGGGTTGTGAAGGGAGTCTGACTATAAAACAGTCCTGTAGTAAACCAGTTGGGGTGTGAAGGGAGTCTGACTATAAAACAGTCCTGTAGTAAACCAGTTGGGTTGTGAAGGGAGTCTGACTATAAAACAGTCCTGTAGTAAACCAGTTGGGGTGTGAAGGGAGTCTGACTATAAAACAGTCCTGTAGTAAACCAGTTGGGTTGTGAAGGAGTCTGACTATAAAACAGTCCTGGTAGTAAACCAGTTGGGTTGTGAAGGGAGTCTGACTATAAAACAGTCCTGTAGTAAACCAGTTGGGTTGTGAAGGAGTCTGACTATAAAACAGTCCTGTAGTAAACCAGTTGGGTTGTGAAGTCTGGAGTCTGACTATAAAACAGTCCTGTAGTAAACCAGTTGGGGTGTGAAGGGAGTCTGACTATAAAACAGTCCTGGTAGTAAACCAGTTGGGTTGTGAAGGAGTCTGACTATAAAACAGTCCTGGAGTAAACCAGTTGGGGTGTGAAGGGAGTCTGACTATAAAACAGTCCTGTAGTAAACCAGTTGGGTTGTGAAGGAGTCTGACTATAAAACAGTCCTGGAGTAAACCAGTTGGGTTGTGAAGGGAGTCTGACTATAAAACAGTCCTGTAGTAAACCAGTTGGGTTGTGAAGGGAGTCTGACTATAAAACAGTCCTGGAGTAAACCAGTTGGGTTGTGAAGGGAGGACTATAAAACAGTCTGACTATAAAACAGTCCTGTAGTAAACCAGTTGGGTTGTGAAGGGAGTCTGACTATAAAACAGTCCTGTAGTAAACCAGTTGGGGTGTGAAGGGAGTCTGACTATAAAACAGTCCTGTAGTAAACCAGTTGGGTTGTGAAGGAGTCTGACTATAAAACAGTCCTGTAGTAAACCAGTTGGGTTGTGAAGGGAGTCTGACTATAAAACAGTCCTGTAGTAAACCAGTTGGGTTGTGAAGGAGTCTGACTATAAAACAGTCCTGGAGTAAACCAGTTGGGTTGTGAAGGGAGTCTGACTATAAAACAGTCCTGTAGTAAACCAGTTGGGTTGTGAAGGAGTCTGACTATAAAACAGTCCTGGAGTAAACCAGTTGGGTTGTGAAGGGAGTCTGACTATAAAACAGTCCTGTAGTAAACCAGTTGGGGTGTGAAGGGAGTCTGACTATAAAACAGTCCTGTAGTAAACCAGTTGGGTTGTGAAGGAGTCTGACTATAAAACAGTCCTGGAGTAAACCAGTTGGGTTGTGAAGGGAGTCTGACTATAAAACAGTCCTGGTAGTAAACCAGTTGGGTTGTGAAGGGAGTCTGACTATAAAACAGTCCTGTAGTAAACCAGTTGGGGTGTGAAGGGAGTCTGACTATAAAACAGTCCTGGAGTAAACCAGTTGGGTTGTGAAGGAGTCTGACTATAAAACAGTCCTGGAGTAAACCAGTTGGGTGTGAAGGAGTCTGACTATAAAACAGTCCTGTAGTAAACCAGTTGGGTTGTGAAGGGAGTCTGACTATAAAACAGTCCTGGAGTAAACCAGTTGGGTTGTGAAGGGAGTCTGACTATAAAACATAAAACCAGTTGGGTTGTGAAGGGAGTCTGACTATAAAACAGTCCTGGAGTAAACCAGTTGGGGTGTGAAGGGAGTCTGACTATAAAACAGTCCTGTAGTAAACCAGTTGGGTGTGAAGGAGTCTGACTATAAAACAGTCCTGTAGTAAACCAGTTGGGTTGTGAAGGGAGTCTGACTATAAAACAGTCCTGGTAGTAAACCAGTTGGGTTGTGAAGGGAGTCTGACTATAAAACAGTCCTGGAGTAAACCAGTTGGGTTGTGAAGGGAGTCTGACTATAAAACAGTCCTGGAGTAAACCAGTTGGGTTGTGAAGGAGTCTGACTATAAAACAGTCCTGTAGTAAACCAGTTGGGGTGTGAAGGGAGTCTGACTATAAAACAGTCCTGGAGTAAACCAGTTGGGTTGTGAAGGAGTCTGACTATAAAACAGTCCTGTAGTAAACCAGTTGGGGTGTGAAGGGAGTCTGACTATAAAACAGTCCTGTAGTAAACCAGTTGGGTTGTGAAGGGAGTCTGACTATAAAACAGTCCTGGAGTAAACCAGTTGGGGTGTGAAGGGAGTCTGACTATAAAACAGCCCTGTAGTAAACCAGTTGGGTTGTGAAGGGAGTCTGACTATAAAACAGTCCTGGAGTAAACCAGTTGACGTGTGAAGGGAGTCTGACTATAAAACAGTCCTGGTGTAAACCAGTTGGGTTGTGAAGGGAGTCTGACTATAAAACAGTCCTGTAGTAAACCAGTTGGGGTGTGAAGGGAGTCTGACTATAAAACAGTCCTGGAGTAAACCAGTTGAGGTGTGAAGGGAGTCTGACTATAAAACAGTCCTGTAGTAAACCAGTTGGGTTGTGAAGGGAGTCTGACTATAAAACAGTCCTGGTGTAAACCAGTTGGGTTGTGAAGGGAGTCTGACTATAAAACAGTCCTGGAGTAAACCAGTTGGGGTGTGAAGGAGTCTGACTATAAAACAGTCCTGGAGTAAACCAGTTGGGTGTGAAGGAGTCTGACTATAAAACAGTCCTGGAGTAAACCAGTTGGGGTGTGAAGGAGTCTGACTATAAAACAGTCCTGGTAGTAAACCAGTTGGGTTGTGAAGGAGTCTGACTATAAAACAGTCCTGTAGTAAACCAGTTGGGTTGTGAAGGAGTCTGACTATAAAACAGTCCTGAGTAAACCAGTTGGGGTGTGAAGGGAGTCTGACTATAAAACAGTCCTGTAGTAAACCAGTTGGGTTGTGAAGGGAGTCTGACTATAAAACAGTCCTGGAGTAAACCAGTTGGGGTGTGAAGGGAGTCTGACTATAAAACAGTCCTGTAGTAAACCAGTTGGGGTGTGAAGGGAGTCTGACTATAAAACAGTCCTGTAGTAAACCAGTTGGGTTGTGAAGGAGTCTGACTATAAAACAGTCCTGAGTAACCTATAAAACCAGTTGGGTTGTGAAGGGAGTCTGACTATAAAACAGTCCTGTCTGAGTAAACCAGTTGGGGTGTGAAGGAGTCTGACTATAAAACAGTCCTGTAGTAAACCAGTTGGGTGTGAAGAAGGGAGTCTGACTATAAAACAGTCCTGGAGTAAACCAGTTGGGTTGTGAAGGAGTCTGACTATAAAACAGTCCTGGAGTAAACCAGTTGGGTTGTGAAGGGAGTCTGACTATAAAACAGTCCTGTAGTAAACCAGTTGGGGTGTGAAGGAGTCTGACTATAAAACAGTCCTGTAGTAAACCAGTTGGGTTGTGAAGGAGTCTGACTATAAAAACAGTCCTGTAGTAAACCAGTTGGGTTGTGAAGGGAGTCTGACTATAAAACAGTCCTGAGTAAACCAGTTGAAGGAGGTAAAACAGTCCTGTAGTAAACCAAGGAGTCTGACTATAAAACAGTCCTGGAGTAAACCAGTTGGGTTGTGAAGGGAGTCTGACTATAAAACAGTCCTGGAGTAAACCAGTTGGGTTGTGAAGGGAGTCTGACTATAAAACAGTCCTGGAGTAAACCAGTTGGGTTGTGAAGGGAGTCTGACTATAAAACAGTCCTGGAGTAAACCAGTTGGGTTGTGAAGGGAGTCTGACTATAAAACAGTCCTGGAGTAAACCAGTTGGGGTGTGAAGGGAGTCTGACTATAAAACAGTCCTGTAGTAAACCAGTTGGGTTGTGAAGGGAGTCTGACTATAAAACAGTCCTGTAGTAAACCAGTTGGGGTGTGAAGGGAGTCTGATTATAAAACAGTCCTGTAGTAAACCAGTTGGGGTGTGAAGGGAGTCTGACTATAAAACAGTCCTGGAGTAAACCAGTTGGGGTGTGAAAACCAGTTGTAGTAAACCAGTTGGGGTGTGAAGGGAGTCTGACTATAAAACAGTCCTGGAGTAAACCAGTTGGGTTGTGAAGGGAGTCTGACTATAAAACAGTCCTGTAGTAAACCAGTTGGGTTGTGAAGGGAGTCTGACTATAAAACAGTCCTGGAGTAAACCAGTTGGGTTGTGAAGGGAGTCTGACTATAAAACAGTCCTGTAGTAAACCAGTTGGGGTGTGAAGGGAGTCTGACTATAAAACAGTCCTGGAGTAAACCAGTTGGGTTGTGAAGGGAGTCTGACTATAAAACAGTCCTGGAGTAAACCAGTTGGGTTGTGAAGGGAGTCTGACTATAAAACAGTCCTGTAGTAAACCAGTTGGGTTGTGAAGGGAGTCTGACTATAAAACAGGAGTAAACCTGAGTCTGACTATAAAACAGTCCTGGAGTAAACCAGTTGGGTGTGAAGGAGTCTGACTATAAAACAGTCCTGGAGTAAACCAGTTGGGTTGTGAAGGGAGTCTGACTATAAAACAGTCCTGTAGTAAACCAGTTGGGTTGTGAAGGGAGTCTGACTATAAAACAGTCCTGAAGGGAGTCTGACTATAAAACAGTAAACCAGTTGGGTTGTGAAGGGAGTCTGACTATAAAACAGTCCTGTAGTAAACCAGTTGGGTTGTGAAGGAGTCTGACTATAAAACAGTCCTGGAGTAAACCAGTTGGGTTGTGAAGGAGTCTGACTATAAAACAGTCCTGTAGTAAACCAGTTGGGTTGTGAAGGGAGTCTGACTATAAAACAGTCCTGGAGTAAACCAGTTGGGGTGTGAAGGAGTCTGACTATAAAACAGTCCTGGAGTAAACCAGTTGGGTTGTGAAGGAGTCTGACTATAAAACAGTCCTGGAGTAAACCAGTTGGGTTGTGAAGGAGTCTGACTATAAAACAGTCCTGTAGTAAACCAGTTGGGTTGTGAAGGGAGTCTGACTATAAAAACAGTCCTGAAGGGAGTCTGACTATAAAACAGTAAACCAGTTGGGGTGTGAAGGGAGTCTGACTATAAAACAGTCCTGTAGTAAACCAGTTGGGTTGTGAAGGGAGTCTGACTATAAAACAGTCCTGGAGTAAACCAGTTGGGTTGTGAAGGGAGTCTGACTATAAAACAGTCCTGTAGTAAACCAGTTGGGTTGTGAAGGAGTCTGACTATAAAACAGTCCTGAGTAAACCAGTTGGGTTGTGAAGGGAGTCTGACTATAAAACAGTCCTGTAGTAAACCAGTTGGGTTGTGAAGGGAGTCTGACTATAAAACAGTCCTGGAGTAAACCAGTTGGGTTGTGAAGGAGTCTGACTATAAAACAGTCCTGGTAGTAAACCAGTTGGGGTGTGAAGGAGTCTGACTATAAAACAGTCCTGTAGTAAACCAGTTGGGGTGTGAAGGAGTCTGACTATAAAACAGTCCTGGTAAACCAGTAAACCAGTTGAAACTGATTATAAAACAGTCCTGGGTTGTGAAGGGAGTCTGACTATAAAACAGTCCTGTAGTAAACCAGTTGGGGTGTGAAGGAGTCTGACTATAAAACAGTCCTGGAGTAAACCAGTTGGGTTGTGAAGGGAGTCTGACTATAAAACAGTCCTGTAGTAAACCAGTTGGGTTGTGAAGGGAGTCTGACTATAAAACAGTCCTGGAGTAAACCAGTTGGGTTGTGAAGGGAGTCTGACTATAAAACAGTCCTGTAGTAAACCAGTTGGGTGTGAAGGAGTCTGACTATAAAACAGTCCTGGAGTAAACCAGTTGGGTTGTGAAGGGAGTCTGACTATAAAACAGTCCTAAAACCAGTTGGGTTGTGAAGGGAGTCTGACTATGTAGTAAACCAGTTGGGTTGTGAAGGGAGTCTGACTATAAAACAGTCCTGGAGTAAACCAGTTGGGGTGTGAAGGAGTCTGACTATAAAACAGTCCTGTAGTAAACCAGTTGGGGTGTGAAGGAGTCTGACTATAAAACAGTCCTGAGTAAACCAGTTGGGTTGTGAAGGAGTCTGACTATAAAAACAGTAAACCAGTTGGGTTGTGAAGGGAGTCTGACTATAAAACAGTCCTGTAGTAAACCAGTTGGGGTGTGAAGGAGTCTGACTATAAAACAGTCCTGGAGTAAACCAGTTGGGGTGTGAAGGAGTCTGACTATAAAACAGTCCTGGAGTAAACCAGTTGGGTTGTGAAGGGAGTCTGACTATAAAACAGTCCTGGAGTAAACCAGTTGGGTTGTGAAGGGAGTCTGACTATAAAACAGTCCTGTAGTAAACCAGTTGGGGTGTGAAGGGAGTCTGACTATAAAACAGTCCTGTAGTAAACCAGTTGGGTTGTGAAGGGAGTCTGACTATAAAACAGTCCTGGAGTAAACCAGTTGGGTTGTGAAGGGAGTCTGACTATAAAACAGTCCTGTAGTAAACCAGTTGGGGTGTGAAGGGAGTCTGACTATAAAACAGTCCTGGAGTAAACCAGTTGGGTTGTGAAGGGAGTCTGACTATAAAACAGTCCTGTAGTAAACCAGTTGGGTTGTGAAGGAGTCTGACTATAAAACAGTCCTGGTAGTAAACCAGTTGGGGTGTGAAGGGAGTCTGACTATAAAACAGTCCTGTAGTAAACCAGTTGGGGTGTGAAGGGAGTCTGACTATAAAACAGTCCTGTAGTAAACCAGTTGGGTTGTGAAGGGAGTCTGACTATAAAACAGTCCTGAGTAAACCAGTTGGGTTGTGAAGGGAGTCTGACTATAAAACAGTCCTGTAGTAAACCAGTTGGGTTGTGAAGGGAGTCTGACTATAAAACAGTCCTGAGTAAACCAGTGAAAACTATAAAACAGTCCTTAAACCAGGGGTGTGAAGGGAGTCTGACTATAAAACAGTCCTGTAGTAAACCAGTTGGGTTGTGAAGGGAGTCTGACTATAAAACAGTCCTGGAGTAAACCAGTTGGGTTGTGAAGGGAGTCTGACTATAAAACAGTCCTGGAGTAAACCAGTTGGGTTGTGAAGGGAGTCTGACTATAAAACAGTCCTGTAGTAAACCAGTTGGGGTGTGAAGGGAGTCTGACTATAAAACAGTCCTGGAGTAAACCAGTTGGGTTGTGAAGGGAGTCTGACTATAAAACAGTCCTGTAGTAAACCAGTTGGGTTGTGAAGGAGTCTGACTATAAAACAGTCCTGGAGTAAACCAGTTGGGTTGTGAAGGGAGTCTGACTATAAAACAGTCCTGGAGTAAACCAGTTGGGTTGTGAAGGGAGTCTGACTATAAAACAGTCCTGTAGTAAACCAGTTGGGGTGTGAAGGGAGTCTGACTATAAAACAGTCCTGGAGTAAACCAGTTGGGGTGTGAAGGAGTCTGACTATAAACAGTCCTGTAGTAAACCAGTTGGGGTGTGAAGGAGTCTGACTATAAAACAGTCCTGGAGTAAACCAGTTGGGTTGTGAAGGAGTCTGACTATAAAACAGTCCTGGAGTAAACCAGTTGGGTTGTGAAGGGAGTCTGACTATAAAACAGTCCTGGAGTAAACCAGTTGGGTTGTGAAGGAGTCTGACTATAAAACAGTCCTGGAGTAAACCAGTTGGGGTGTGAAGGAGTCTGACTATAAAACAGTCCTGGTAGTAAACCAGTTGGGTTGTGAAGGAGTCTGACTATAAAACAGTCCTGTAGTAAACCAGTTGGGGTGTGAAGGGAGTCTGACTATAAAACAGTCCAGTAAACCAGTTGGGGTGTGAAGGGAGTCTGACTATAAAACAGTCCTGTAGTAAACCAGTTGGGGTGTGAAGGGAGTCTGACTATAAAACAGTCCTGAGTAAACCAGTTGGGTTGTGAAGGAGTCTGACTATAAAACAGTCCTGTAGTAAACCAGTTGGGTTGTGAAGGGAGTCTGACTATAAAACAGTCCTGGAGTAAACCAGTTGGGTTGTGAAGGAGTCTGACTATAAAACAGTCCTGGTAGTAAACCAGTTGGGTTGTGAAGGGAGTCTGACTATAAAACAGTCCTGTAGTAAACCAGTTGGGTTGTGAAGGGAGTCTGACTATAAAACAGTCCTGTAGTAAACCAGTTGGGGTGTGAAGGGAGTCTGACTATAAAACAGTCCTGTAGTAAACCAGTTGGGGTGTGAAGGAGTCTGACTATAAAACAGTCCTGTAGTAAACCAGTTGGGTTGTGAAGGGAGTCTGACTATAAAACAGTCCTGTAGTAAACCAGTTGGGTTGTGAAGGAGTCTGACTATAAAACAGTCCTGAGTAAACCAGTTGGGGTGTGAAGGAGTCTGACTATAAAACAGTCCTGTAGTAAACCAGTTGGGTTGTGAAGGGAGTCTGACTATAAAACAGTCCTGTAGTAAACCAGTTGGGTTGTGAAGGGAGTCTGACTATAAAACAGTCCTGGAGTAAACCAGTTGGGTTGTGAAGGAGTCTGACTATAAAACAGTCCTGGAGTAAACCAGTTGGGTTGTGAAGGAGTCTGACTATAAAACAGTCCTGGAGTAAACCAGTTGGGTTGTGAAGGAGTCTGACTATAAAACAGTCCTGTAGTAAACCAGTTGGGTTGTGAAGGAGTCTGACTATAAAACAGTCCTGGAGTAAACCAGTTGGGGTGTGAAGGGAGTCTGACTATAAAACAGTCCTGGAGTAAACCAGTTGGGGTGTGAAGGAGTCTGACTATAAAACAGTCCTGTAGTAAACCAGTTGGGGTGTGAAGGGAGTCTGACTATAAAACAGTCCTGTAGTAAACCAGTTGGGTTGTGAAGGGAGTCTGACTATAAAACAGTCCTGTAGTAAACCAGTTGGGTTGTGAAGGAGTCTGACTATAAAACAGTATAAAACAGTTGGGGTGTGAAGGGAGTCTGACTATAAAACAGTCCTGGAGTAAACCAGTTGACGTGTGAAGGGAGTCTGACTATAAAACAGTCCTGTAGTAAACCAGTTGGGTTGTGAAGGGAGTCTGACTATAAAACAGTCCTGGTGTAAACCAGTTGGGTTGTGAAGGGAGTCTGACTATAAAACAGTCCTGGAGTAAACCAGTTGGGGTGTGAAGGGAGTCTGACTATAAAACAGTCCTGTAGTAAACCAGTTGGGTTGTGAAGGGAGTCTGACTATAAAACAGTCCTGGAGTAAACCAGTTGGGTTGTGAAGGGAGTCTGACTATAAAACAGTCCTGTAGTAAACCAGTTGGGTTGTGAAGGGAGTCTGACTATAAAACAGTCCTGGAGTAAACCAGTTGGGGTGTGAAGGGAGTCTGACTATAAAACAGTCCTGTAGTAAACCAGTTGGGTTGTGAAGGAGTCTGACTATAAAACAGTCCTGGAGTAAACCAGTTGGGTTGTGAAGGGAGTCTGACTATAAAACAGTCCTGTAGTAAACCAGTTGGGTTGTGAAGGAGTCTGACTATAAAACAGTCCTGTAGTAAACCAGTTGGGTTGTGAAGGAGTCTGACTATAAAACAGTCCTGTAGTAAACCAGTTGGGTTGTGAAGGGAGTCTGACTATAAAACAGTCCTGGAGTAAACCAGTTGGGTTGTGAAGGGAGTCTGACTATAAAACAGTCCTGGAGTAAACCAGTTGGGGTGTGAAGGAGTCTGACTATAAAACAGTCCTGTAGTAAACCAGTTGGGTTGTGAAGGAGTCTGACTATAAAACAGTCCTGTAGTAAACCAGTTGGGTTGTGAAGGGAGTCTGACTATAAAACAGTCCTGTAGTAAACCAGTTGGGTTGTGAAGGGAGTCTGACTATAAAACAGTCCTGGAGTAAACCAGTTGGGTTGTGAAGGAGTCTGACTATAAAACAGTCCTGGAGTAAACCAGTTGGGTTGTGAAGGGAGTCTGACTATAAAACAGTCCTGTAGTAAACCAGTTGGGGTGTGAAGGGAGTCTGACTATAAAACAGTCCTGGAGTAAACCAGTTGGGTTGTGAAGGGAGTCTGACTATAAAACAGTCCTGTAGTAAACCAGTTGGGTGTGAAGGAGTCTGACTATAAAACAGTCCTGAGTAAACCAGTTGGGTTGTGAAGGGAGTCTGACTATAAAACAGTCCTGGAGTAAACCAGTTGGGTTGTGAAGGAGTCTGACTATAAAACAGTCCTGTAGTAAACCAGTTGGGGTGTGAAGGGAGTCTGACTATAAAACAGTCCTGAGTAAACCAGTTGGGTTGTGAAGGGAGTCTGACTATAAAACAGTCCTGGAGTAAACCAGTTGGGTTGTGAAGGGAGTCTGACTATAAAACAGTCCTGGAGTAAACCAGTTGGGGTGTGAAGGAGTCTGACTATAAAACAGTCCTGTAGTAAACCAGTTGGGGTGTGAAGGGAGTCTGACTATAAAACAGTCCTGTAGTAAACCAGTTGGGTTGTGAAGGAGTCTGACTATAAAACAGTCCTGTAGTAAACCAGTTGGGTTGTGAAGGGAGTCTGACTATAAAACAGTCCTGGAGTAAACCAGTTGGGTTGTGGGAGTCTGACTATAAAACAGTCCTGTAGTAAACCAGTTGGGGTGTGAAGGAGTCTGACTATAAAACAGTCCTGGAGTAAACCAGTTGGGTTGTGAAGGAGTCTGACTATAAAACAGTCCTGGAGTAAACCAGTTGGGGTGTGAAGGAGTCTGACTATAAAACAGTCCTGTAGTAAACCAGTTGGGGTGTGAAGGGAGTCTGACTATAAAACAGTCCTGGAGTAAACCAGTTGGGTTGTGAAGGAGTCTGACTATAAAACAGTCCTGTAGTAAACCAGTTGGGTTGTGAAGGGAGTCTGACTATAAAACAGTCCTGGAGTAAACCAGTTGGGGTGTGAAGGAGTCTGACTATAAAACAGTCCTAAAACAGTCCTGTAGTAAACCAGTTGGGGTGTGAAGGAGTCTGACTATAAAACAGTCCTGTAGTAAACCAGTTGGGTTGTGAAGGGAGTCTGACTATAAAACAGTCCTGGAGTAAACCAGTTGGGTTGTGAAGGAGTCTGACTATAAAACAGTCCTGTAGTAAACCAGTTGGGTTGTGAAGGGAGTCTGACTATAAAACAGTCCTGTAGTAAACCAGTTGGGTTGTGAAGGAGTCTGACTATAAAACAGTCCTGTAGTAAACCAGTTGGGTTGTGAAGGGAGTCTGACTATAAAACAGTCCTGTAGTAAACCAGTTGGGGTGTGAAGGGAGTCTGACTATAAAACAGTCCTGTAGTAAACCAGTTGGGGTGTGAAGGGAGTCTGACTATAAAACAGTCCTGTAGTAAACCAGTTGGGTTGTGAAGGGAGTCTGACTATAAAACAGTCCTGGAGTAAACCAGTTGGGTTGTGAAGGGAGTCTGACTATAAAACAGTCCTGTAGTAAACCAGTTGGGTTGTGAAGGGAGTCTGACTATAAAACAGTCCTGTAGTAAACCAGTTGGGTTGTGAAGGGAGTCTGACTATAGTAAACCAGTTGGGTTGTGAAGGGAGTCTGACTATAAAACAGTCCTGTAGTAAACCAGTTGGGGTGTGAAGGAGTCTGACTATAAAACAGTCCTGGGTAAACCAGTTCTGAAGGAGTCTGACTATAAAACAGTCCTGTAGTAAACCAGTTGGGTTGTGAAGGAGTCTGACTATAAAACAGTCCTGGTAGTAAACCAGTTGGGTTGTGAAGGAGTCTGACTATAAAACAGTCCTGTAGTAAACCAGTTGGGTTGTGAAGGGAGTCTGACTATAAAACAGTCCTGTAGTAAACCAGTTGGGTTGTGAAGGGAGTCTGACTATAAAACAGTCCTGGAGTAAACCAGTTGGGGTGTGAAGGGAGTCTGACTATAAAACAGTCCTGAGTAAACCAGTTGGGTTGTGAAGGGAGTCTGACTATAAAACAGTCCTGGAGTAAACCAGTTGGGTTGTGAAGGAGTCTGACTATAAAACAGTCCTGTAGTAAACCAGTTGGGTTGTGAAGGAGTCTGACTATAAAACAGTCCTGTAGTAAACCAGTTGGGTGTGGAGACTATAAAAACTGTAGTAAACCGTTGTGAAGGGAGTCTGACTATAAAACAGTCCTGGAGTAAACCAGTTGGGTTGTGAAGGAGTCTGACTATAAAACAGTCCTGTAGTAAACCAGTTGGGTTGTGAAGGGAGTCTGACTATAAAACAGTCCTGGAGTAAACCAGTTGGGTTGTGAAGGGAGTCTGACTATAAAACAGTCCTGTAGTAAACCAGTTGGGGTGTGAAGGGAGTCTGACTATAAAACAGTCCTGGAGTAAACCAGTTGGGTTGTGAAGGGAGTCTGACTATAAAACAGTCCTGGAGTAAACCAGTTGGGGTGTGAAGGGAGTCTGACTATAAAACAGTCCTGTAGTAAACCAGTTGGGGTGTGAAGGGAGTCTGACTATAAAACAGTCCTGGAGTAAACCAGTTGGGTTGTGAAGGGAGTCTGACTATAAAACAGTCCTGTAGTAAACCAGTTGGGTTGTGAAGGGAGTCTGACTATAAAACAGTCCTGGAGTAAACCAGTTGGGGTGTGAAGGGAGTCTGACTATAAAACAGTCCTGTAGTAAACCAGTTGGGGTGTGAAGGGAGTCTGACTATAAAACAGTCCTGTAGTAAACCAGTTGGGTTGTGAAGGGAGTCTGACTATAAAACAGTCCTGGAGTAAACCAGTTGGGTTGTGAAGGGAGTCTGACTATAAAACAGTCCTGGAGTAAACCAGTTGGGTTGTGAAGGGAGTCTGACTATAAAACAGTCCTGTAGTAAACCAGTTGGGGTGTGAAGGGAGTCTGACTATAAAACAGTCCTGGAGTAAACCAGTTGGGTTGTGAAGGAGTCTGACTATAAAACAGTCCTGTAGTAAACCAGTTGGGGTGTGAAGGAGTCTGACTATAAAACAGTCCTGTAGTAAACCAGTTGGGTGTGAAGGAGTCTGACTATAAAACAGTCCTGGAGTAAACCAGTTGGGTTGTGAAGGAGTCTGACTATAAAACAGTCCTGTAGTAAACCAGTTGGGTTGTGAAGGGAGTCTGACTATAAAACAGTCCTGGAGTAAACCAGTTGGGGTGTGAAGGGAGTCTGACTATAAAACAGTCCTGTAGTAAACCAGTTGGGTTGTGAAGGAGTCTGACTATAAAACAGTCCTGTAGTAAACCAGTTGGGTTGTGAAGGAGTCTGACTATAAAACAGTCCTGGAGTAAACCAGTTGGGTTGTGAAGGGAGTCTGACTATAAAACAGTCCTGTAGTAAACCAGTTGGGTTGTGAAGGAGTCTGACTATAAAACAGTCCTGGAGTAAACCAGTTGGGTTGTGAAGGGAGTCTGACTATAAAACAGTCCTGTAGTAAACCAGTTGGGTTGTGAAGGAGTCTGACTATAAAACAGTCCTGGAGTAAACCAGTTGGGTTGTGAAGGAGTCTGACTATAAAACAGTCCTGTAGTAAACCAGTTGGGTTGTGAAGGGAGTCTGACTATAAAACAGTCCTGTAGTAAACCAGTTGGGTTGTGAAGGAGTCTGACTATAAAACAGTCCTGGAGTAAACCAGTTGGGGTGTGAAGGAGTCTGACTATAAAACAGTCCTGTAGTAAACCAGTTGGGTTGTGAAGGGAGTCTGACTATAAAACAGTCCTAAAACAGTTGGGTGTGAAGGGAGTCTGACTATAAAACAGTAAACCAGTTGGGTTGTGAAGGGAGTCTGACTATAAAACAGTCCTGTAGTAAACCAGTTGGGTTGTGAAGGAGTCTGACTATAAAACAGTCCTGAGTAAACCAGTTGGGGTGTGAAGGAGTCTGACTATAAAACAGTCCTGTAGTAAACCAGTTGGGTTGTGAAGGGAGTCTGACTATAAAACAGTCCTGGTAGTAAACCAGTTGGGTTGTGAAGGGAGTCTGACTATAAAACAGTCCTGTAGTAAACCAGTTGGGGTGTGAAGGAGTCTGACTATAAAACAGTCCTGAGTAAACCAGTTGGGGTGTGAAGGGAGTCTGACTATAAAACAGTCCTGGAGTAAACCAGTTGGGGTGTGAAGGGAGTCTGACTATAAAACAGTCCTGTAGTAAACCAGTTGGGTTGTGAAGGAGTCTGACTATAAAACAGTCCTGGAGTAAACCAGTTGGGTTGTGAAGGGAGTCTGACTATAAAACAGTCCTGTAGTAAACCAGTTGGGGTGTGAAGGGAGTCTGACTATAAAACAGTCCTGTAGTAAACCAGTTGGGTTGTGAAGGGAGTCTGACTATAAAACAGTCCTGGAGTAAACCAGTTGGGTTGTGAAGGGAGTCTGACTATAAAACAGTCCTGTAGTAAACCAGTTGGGGTGTGAAGGGAGTCTGACTATAAAACAGTCCTGGAGTAAACCAGTTGGGGTGTGAAGGGAGTCTGACTATAAAACAGTCCTGTAGTAAACCAGTTGGGTTGTGAAGGGAGTCTGACTATAAAACAGTCCTGGAGTAAACCAGTTGGGTTGTGAAGGGAGTCTGACTATAAAACAGTCCTGTAGTAAACCAGTTGGGGTGTGAAGGGAGTCTGACTATAAAACAGTCCTGGAGTAAACCAGTTGGGTTGTGAAGGGAGTCTGACTATAAAACAGTCCTGGAGTAAACCAGTTGGGTTGTGAAGGGAGTCTGACTATAAAACAGTCCTGTAGTAAACCAGTTGGGGTGTGAAGGGAGTCTGACTATAAAACAGTCCTGGAGTAAACCAGTTGGGTTGTGAAGGGAGTCTGACTATAAAACAGTCCTGTAGTAAACCAGTTGGGTTGTGAAGGAGTCTGACTATAAACAGTCCAGTAAACCAGTTGGGGTGTGGAGTCTGACTATAAAACAGTCCTGTAGTAAACCAGTTGGGTTGTGAAGGAGTCTGACTATAAAACAGTCCTGTAGTAAACCAGTTGGGTTGTGAAGGGAGTCTGACTATAAAACAGTCCTGGAGTAAACCAGTTGGGTTGTGAAGGGAGTCTGACTATAAAACAGTCCTGGAGTAAACCAGTTGGGTTGTGAAGGGAGTCTGACTATAAAACAGTCCTGTAGTAAACCAGTTGGGGTGTGAAGGGAGTCTGACTATAAAACAGTCCTGGAGTAAACCAGTTGAGGTGTGAAGGGAGTCTGACTATAAAACAGTCCTGGAGTAAACCAGTTGGGGTGTGAAGGGAGTCTGACTATAAAACAGTCCTGTAGTAAACCAGTTGGGTTGTGAAGGGAGTCTGACTATAAAACAGTCCTGGAGTAAACCAGTTGGGTTGTGAAGGGAGTCTGACTATAAAACAGTCCTGGAGTAAACCAGTTGGGTTGTGAAGGGAGTCTGACTATAAAACAGTCCTGTAGTAAACCAGTTGGGTGTGAAGGGAGTCTGACTATAAAACAGTCCTGTAGTAAACCAGTTGGGTTGTGAAGGGAGTCTGACTATAAAACCGTCCTGGTAGTAAACCAGTTGGGTTGTGAAGGGAGTCTGACTATAAAACAGTCCTGGAGTAAACCAGTTGGGTTGTGAAGGAGTCTGACTATAAAACAGTCCTGGAGTAAACCAGTTGGGGTGTGAAGGGAGTCTGACTATAAAACAGTCCTGAGTAAACCAGTTGGGTTGTGAAGGGAGTCTGACTATAAAACAGTCCTGGAGTAAACCAGTTGGGGTGTGAAGGAGTCTGACTATAAAACAGTCCTGTAGTAAACCAGTTGGGGTGTGAAGGAGTCTGACTATAAAACAGTCCTGAGTAAACCAGTTGGGTTGTGAAGGGAGTCTGACTATAAAACAGTCCTGAGTAAACCAGTTGGGTTGTGAAGGGAGTCTGACTATAAAACAGTCCTGGAGTAAACCAGTTGGGTTGTGAAGGGAGTCTGACTATAAAACAGTCCTGGAGTAAACCAGTTGGGGTGTGAAGGAGTCTGACTATAAAACAGTCCTGGTTTAAACCAGTTGGGTTGTGAAGGGAGTCTGACTATAAAACAGTCCTGTAGTAAACCAGTTGGGTTGTGAAGGGAGTCTGACTATAAAACAGTCCTGTAGTAAACCATTTGGGGTGTGAAGGGAGTCTGACTATAAAACAGTCCTGTAGTAAACCAGTTGGGGTGTGAAGGGAGTCTGACTATAAAACAGTCCTGTAGTAAACCAGTTGGGTTGTGAAGGGAGTCTGACTATAAAACAGTCCTGTAGTAAACCAGTTGGGTTGTGAAGGGAGTCTGACTATAAAACAGTCCTGGAGTAAACCAGTTGGGTTGTGAAGGGAGTCTGACTATAAAACAGTCCTGGTTTAAACCAGTTGGGTTGTGAAGGGAGTTTGACTATAAAACAGTCCTGTAGTAAACCAGTTGGGTTGTGAAGGGAGTCTGACTATAAAACAGTCCTGTAGTAAACCAGTTGGGGTGTGAAGGGAGTCTGACTATAAAACAGTCCTGTAGTAAACCAGTTGGGGTGTGAAGGGAGTCTGACTATAAAACAGTCCTGTAGTAAACCAGTTGGGTTGTGAAGGGAGTCTGACTATAAAACAGTCCTGTAGTAAACCAGTTGGGTTGTGAAGGGAGTCTGACTATAAAACAGTCCTAGAGTAAACCAGTTGGGGTGTGAAGGGAGTCTGACTATAAAACAGTCCTGTAGTAAACCAGTTGGGTTGTGAAGGGAGTCTGACTATAAAACAGTCCTGTAGTAAACCAGTTGGGTTGTGAAGGGAGTCTGACTATAAAACAGTCCTGGAGTAAACCAGTTGGGTTGTGAAGGAGTCTGACTATAAAACAGTCCTGGAGTAAACCAGTTGGGTTGTGAAGGGAGTCTGACTATAAAACAGTCCTGGAGTAAACCAGTTGGGTTGTGAAGGGAGTCTGACTATAAAACAGTCCTGAGTAAACCAGTTGGGTGTGAAGGGAGTCTGACTATAAAACAGTCCTGGAGTAAACCAGTTGGGGTGTGAAGGGAGTCTGACTATAAAACAGTCCTGGAGTAAACCAGTTGGGTTGTGAAGGAGTCTGACTATAAAACAGTCCTGTAGTAAACCAGTTGGGGTGTGAAGGAGTCTGACTATAAAACAGTCCTGTAGTAAACCAGTTGGGTTGTGAAGGGAGTCTGACTATAAAACAGTCCTGTAGTAAACCAGTTGGGTTGTGAAGGGAGTCTGACTATAAAACAGTCCTGGAGTAAACCAGTTGGGGTGTGAAGGGAGTCTGACTATAAAACAGTCCTGGAGTAAACCAGTTGGGTTGTGAAGGAGTCTGACTATAAAACAGTCCAGTAAACCAGTTGGGGTGTGAAGGGAGTCTGACTATAAAACAGTCCTGTAGTAAACCAGTTGGGTTGTGAAGGAGTCTGACTATAAAACAGTCCTGGAGTAAACCAGTTGGGTTGTGAAGGGAGTCTGACTATAAAACAGTCCTGTAGTAAACCAGTTGGGGTGTGAAGGGAGTCTGACTATAAAACAGTCCTGAGTAAACCAGTTGGGTTGTGAAGGAGTCTGACTATAAAACAGTCCTGGAGTAAACCAGTTGGGTTGTGAAGGGAGTCTGACTATAAAACAGTCCTGTAGTATAAAACAGTCCTGTGAGTAAACCAGTTGGGGTGTGAAGGGAGTCTGACTATAAAACAGTCCTGGAGTAAACCAGTTGGGTTGTGAAGGGAGTCTGACTATAAAACAGTCCTGGAGTAAACCAGTTGGGTTGTGAAGGGAGTCTGACTATAAAACAGTCCTGGTTTAAACCAGTTGGGTTGTGAAGGGAGTCTGACTATAAAACAGTCCTGTAGTAAACCAGTTGGGTTGTGAAGGGAGTCTGACTATAAAACAGTCCTGTAGTAAACCAGTTGGGGTGTGAAGGGAGTCTGACTATAAAACAGTCCTGTAGTAAACCAGTTGGGGTGTGAAGGGAGTCTGACTATAAAACAGTCCTGTAGTAAACCAGTTGGGTTGTGAAGGGAGTCTGACTATAAAACAGTCCTGTAGTAAACCAGTTGGGTTGTGAAGGGAGTCTGACTATAAAACAGTCCTGGAGTAAACCAGTTGGGTTGTGAAGGGAGTCTGACTATAAAACAGTCCTGGTTTAAACCAGTTGGGTTGTGAAGGGAGTTTGACTATAAAACAGTCCTGTAGTAAACCAGTTGGGTTGTGAAGGGAGTCTGACTATAAAACAGTCCTGTAGTAAACCATTTGGGGTGTGAAGGGAGTCTGACTATAAAACAGTCCTGTAGTAAACCAGTTGGGGTGTGAAGGGAGTCTGACTATAAAACAGTCCTGTAGTAAACCAGTTGGGTTGTGAAGGGAGTCTGACTATAAAACAGTCCTGTAGTAAACCAGTTGGGTTGTGAAGGGAGTCTGACTATAAAACAGTCCTAGAGTAAACCAGTTGGGGTGTGAAGGGAGTCTGACTATAAAACAGTCCTGTAGTAAACCAGTTGGGTTGTGAAGGGAGTCTGACTATAAAACAGTCCTGTAGTAAACCAGTTGGGTTGTGAAGGGAGTCTGACTATAAAACAGTCCTGGAGTAAACCAGTTGGGTTGTGAAGGGAGTCTGACTATAAAACAGTCCTGGAGTAAACCAGTTGGGTTGTGAAGGGAGTCTGACTATAAAACAGTCCTGGAGTAAACCAGTTGGGTTGTGAAGGGAGTCTGACTATAAAACAGTCCTGTAGTAAACCAGTTGGGTTGTGAAGGGAGTCTGACTATAAAACAGTCCTGTAGTAAACCAGTTGGGGTGTGAAGGGAGTCTGACTATAAAACAGTCCTGGAGTAAACCAGTTGGGGTGTGAAGGGAGTCTGACTATAAAACAGTCCTGGAGTAAACCAGTTGGGGTGTGAAGGGAGTCTGACTATAAAACAGTCCTGTAGTAAACCAGTTGGGGTGTGAAGGGAGTCTGACTATAAAACAGTCCTGTAGTAAACCAGTTGGGTTGTGAAGGGAGTCTGACTATAAAACAGTCCTGTAGTAAACCAGTTGGGTTGTGAAGGAGTCTGACTATAAAACAGTCCTGGAGTAAACCAGTTGGGGTGTGAAGGAGTCTGACTATAAAACAGTCCTGGAGTAAACCAGTTGGGTGTGAAGGAGTCTGACTATAAAACAGTCCTGGACTATAAAACAGTAAACCAGTTGGGGTGTGAAGGGAGTCTGACTATAAAACAGTCCTGTAGTAAACCAGTTGGGTTGTGAAGGGAGTCTGACTATAAAACAGTCCTGGAGTAAACCAGTTGGGTTGTGAAGGGAGTCTGACTATAAAACAGTCCTGTAGTAAACCAGTTGGGGTGTGAAGGGAGTCTGACTATAAAACAGTCCTGGAGTAAACCAGTTGGGTTGTGAAGGGAGTCTGACTATAAAACAGTCCTGGAGTAAACCAGTTGGGTTGTGAAGGGAGTCTGACTATAAAACAGCCCTGTAGTAAACCAGTTGGGTTGTGAAGGGAGTCTGACTATAAAACAGTCCTGTAGTAAACCAGTTGGGGTGTGAAGGGAGTCTGACTATAAAACAGTCCTGGAGTAAACCAGTTGGGTTGTGAAGGGAGTCTGACTATAAAACGGTCCTGGAGTAAACCAGTTGGGTTGTGAAGGGAGTCTGACTATAAAACAGTCCTGTAGTAAACCAGTTGGGGTGTGAAGGGAGTCTGACTATAAAACAGTCCTGTAGTAAACCAGTTGGGTTGTGAAGGGAGTCTGACTATAAAACAGTCCTGGAGTAAACCAGTTGGGTTGTGAAGGGAGTCTGACTATAAAACAGTCCTGGAGTAAACCAGTTGGGGTGTGAAGGGAGTCTGACTATAAAACAGTCCTGTAGTAAACCAGTTGGGGTGTGAAGGGAGTCTGACTATAAAACAGTCCTGAGTAAACCAGTTGGGTTGTGAAGGGAGTCTGACTATAAAACAGTCCTGTAGTAAACCAGTTGGGGTGTGAAGGGAGTCTGACTATAAAAACAGTAAACCAGTTGGGGTGTGAAGGAGTCTGACTATAAAACAGTCCTGTAGTAAACCAGTTGGGGTGTGAAGGGAGTCTGACTATAAAACAGTCCTGTAGTAAACCAGTTGGGTTGTGAAGGGAGTCTGACTATAAAACAGTCCTGGAGTAAACCAGTTGGGTTGTGAAGGGAGTCTGACTATAAAACAGTCCTGGAGTAAACCAGTTGGGTTGTGAAGGGAGTCTGACTATAAAACAGTCCTGGAGTAAACCAGTTGGGGTGTGAAGGGAGTCTGACTATAAAACAGTCCTGGAGTAAACCAGTTGGGTTGTGAAGGGAGTCTGACTATAAAACAGTCCTGTAGTAAACCAGTTGGGTTGTGAAGGGAGTCTGACTATAAAACAGTCCTGGAGTAAACCAGTTGGGGTGTGAAGGGAGTCTGACTATAAAACAGTCCTGTAGTAAACCAGTTGGGGTGTGAAGGGAGTCTGACTATAAAACAGTCCTGTAGTAAACCAGTTGGGTTGTGAAGGGAGTCTGACTATAAAACAGTCCTGGAGTAAACCAGTTGGGTTGTGAAGGGAGTCTGACTATAAAACAGTCCTGGAGTAAACCAGTTGGGTTGTGAAGGGAGTCTGACTATAAAACAGTCCTGGAGTAAACCAGTTGGGTTGTGAAGGGAGTCTGACTATAAAACAGTCCTGTAGTAAACCAGTTGGGGTGTGAAGGGAGTCTGACTATAAAACAGTCCTGGAGTAAACCAGTTGACGTGTGAAGGGAGTCTGACTATAAAACAGTCCTGGAGTAAACCAGTTGGGGTGTGAAGGGAGTCTGACTATAAAACAGCCCTGTAGTAAACCAGTTGGGTTGTGAAGGGAGTCTGACTATAAAACAGTCCTGGAGTAAACCAGTTGGGTTGTGAAGGGAGTCTGACTATAAAACAGTCCTGGAGTAAACCAGTTGGGTTGTGAAGGGAGTCTGACTATAAAACAGTCCTGTAGTAAACCAGTTGGGGTGTGAAGGGAGTCTGACTATAAAACAGTCCTGGAGTAAACCAGTTGGGTTGTGAAGGGAGTCTGACTATAAAACAGTCCTGTAGTAAACCAGTTGGGTTGTGAAGGGAGTCTGACTATAAAACAGTCCTGGAGTAAACCAGTTGGGTTGTGAAGGGAGTCTGACTATAAAACAGTCCTGTAGTAAACCAGTTGGGGTGTGAAGGGAGTCTGACTATAAAACAGTCCTGGAGTAAACCAGTTGGGTTGTGAAGGGAGTCTGACTATAAAACAGTCCTGGAGTAAACCAGTTGGGGTGTGAAGGGAGTCTGACTATAAAACAGTCCTGTAGTAAACCAGTTGGGGTGTGAAGGGAGTCTGACTATAAAACAGTCCTGGAGTAAACCAGTTGGGTTGTGAAGGGAGTCTGACTATAAAACAGTCCTGGAGTAAACCAGTTGGGTTGTGAAGGGAGTCTGACTATAAAACAGTCCTGGAGTAAACCAGTTGGGTTGTGAAGGGAGTCTGACTATAAAACAGTCCTGGAGTAAACCAGTTGGGGTGTGAAGGGAGTCTGACTATATAACAGTCCTGGTTTAAACCAGTTGGGTTGTGAAGGGAGTCTGACTATAAAACAGTCCTGTAGTAAACCAGTTGGGTTGTGAAGGGAGTCTGACTATAAAACAGTCCTGTAGTAAACCATTTGGGGTGTGAAGGGAGTCTGACTATAAAACAGTCCTGTAGTAAACCAGTTGGGGTGTGAAGGGAGTCTGACTATAAAACAGTCCTGTAGTAAACCAGTTGGGTTGTGAAGGAGTCTGACTATAAAACAGTCCTGTAGTAAACCAGTTGGGTTGTGAAGGGAGTCTGACTATAAAACAGTCCTGGAGTAAACCAGTTGGGTTGTGAAGGGAGTCTGACTATAAAACAGTCCTGGTTTAAACCAGTTGGGTTGTGAAGGGAGTTTGACTATAAAACAGTCCTGTAGTAAACCAGTTGGGTTGTGAAGGGAGTCTGACTATAAAACAGTCCTGTAGTAAACCATTTGGGGTGTGAAGGAGTCTGACTATAAAACAGTCCTGTAGTAAACCAGTTGGGGTGTGAAGGAGTCTGACTATAAAACAGTCCTGTAGTAAACCAGTTGGGGTGTGAAGGAGTCTGACTATAAAACAGTCCTGGAGTAAACCAGTTGGGTTGTGAAGGAGTCTGACTATAAAACAGTCCTGTAGTAAACCATTTGGGTTGGGGTGTGAAGGGAGTCTGACTATAAAACAGTCCTGTAGTAAACCAGTTGGGTTGTGAAGGGAGTCTGACTATAAAACAGTCCTAGAGTAAACCAGTTGGGGTGTGAAGGGAGTCTGACTATAAAACAGTCCTGTAGTAAACCAGTTGGGTTGTGAAGGGAGTCTGACTATAAAACAGTCCTGTAGTAAACCAGTTGGGTTGTGAAGGGAGTCTGACTATAAAACAGTCCTGGAGTAAACCAGTTGGGTTGTGAAGGGAGTCTGACTATAAAACAGTCCTGGAGTAAACCAGTTGGGTTGTGAAGGGAGTCTGACTATAAAACAGTCCTGGAGTAAACCAGTTGGGTTGTGAAGGGAGTCTGACTATAAAACAGCCCTGTAGTAAACCAGTTGGGTTGTGAAGGGAGTCTGACTATAAAACAGTCCTGGTGTAAACCAGTTGGGGTGTGAAGGGAGTCTGACTATAAAACAGTCCTGGAGTAAACCATTTGGGGTGTGAAGGGAGTCTGACTATAAAACAGTCCTGGAGTAAACCAGTTGGGGTGTGAAGGGAGTCTGACTATAAAACAGTCCTGTAGTAAACCAGTTGGGGTGTGAAGGGAGTCTGACTATAAAACAGTCCTGTAGTAAACCAGTTGGGTTGTGAAGGGAGTCTGACTATAAAACAGTCCTGTAGTAAACCAGTTGGGTTGTGAACGGAGTCTGACTATAAAACAGTCCTGGAGTAAACCAGTTGGGTTGTGAAGGGAGTCTGACTATAAAACAGTCCTGGAGTAAACCAGTTGGGTTGTGAAGGGAGTCTGACTATAAAACAGTCCTGGAGTAAACCAGTTGGGTTGTGAAGGGAGTCTGACTATAAAACAGTCCTGTAGTAAACCAGTTGGGTTGTGAAGGGAGTCTGACTATAAAACAGTCCTGGAGTAAACCAGTTGGGGTGTGAAGGGAGTCTGACTATAAAACAGTCCTGGAGTAAACCAGTTGGGGTGTGAAGGGAGTCTGACTATAAAACAGTCCTGTAGTAAACCAGTTGGGTTGTGAAGGGAGTCTGACTATAAAACAGTCCTGGAGTAAACCAGTTGGGTTGTGAAGGGAGTCTGACTATAAAACAGTCCTGTAGTAAACCAGTTGGGGTGTGAAGGGAGTCTGACTATAAAACAGTCCTGTAGTAAACCAGTTGGGTTGTGAAGGGAGTCTGACTATAAAACAGTCCTGGAGTAAACCAGTTGGGTTGTGAAGGGAGGCTGACTATAAAACAGTCCTGTAGTAAACCAGTTGGGGTGTGAAGGGAGTCTGACTATAAAACAGTCCTGGTGTAAACCAGTTGGGGTGTGAAGGGAGTCTGACTATAAAACAGTCCTGGTGTAAACCAGTTGGGGTGTGAAGGGAGTCTGACTATAAAACAGTCCTGGAGTAAACCAGTTGGGGTGTGAAGGGAGTCTGACTATAAAACAGTCCTGGTGTAAACCAGTTGGGGTGTGAAGGGAGTCTGACTATAAAACAGTCCTGGTGTAAACCAGTTGGGGTGTGAAGGGAGTCTGCGTGAGGCTCAATGTTAAGAACCAGAGATAGATGACCACATGCAGTGCGTTTGAGGAAAACCCCTCTCCTCAAATCTCTGTTCACCCCTCTCTCCAGCCTACAGCTGGCTGTGTTTGGTTGGGGAGGGAAGGGAGGGGAGGGGGAAGGAGGGTTAATGGAGACACAGCTGGTCTGACCCCCTCCAAAACCAGCTGCTGTTACAAAAGACACCCGTCAAGCTTTTGGAGTTGGTGGCCTGGCTGCCTGCCTGCGCATCACTTCCCCTCCCCTTTTTGCTTCCTCCCCTTCTCAATTCAATTCAATTCAATTCAAGGGCTTTATTGGCATGGGAAACATGTGTTAACATTGCCAAAGCAAGTGAGGTAGACAACATACAAAGTGAATATATAAAGTGAAAAACAACAAAAATTAACAGTAAACATTACACATACAACAGTTTCAAAACAGTAAAGACATTACAAATGTCATATTATATATATATCCTATATATATAATACATATATACATACATATATATACACATATACACACATATACATATATATATATATATATACATAATATACATACATACACACATATATATATATATACATACATACATATATACACAATGTACAAATAATTAAAGGACACAAGATAAAATAAATAAGCATAAATATGGGTTGTATTTACAATGGTGTTTGTTCTTCACTGGTTGCCCTTTTCTCGTGGCAACAGGTCACAAATCTTGCTGCTGTGATGGCACACTGTGGAATTTCACCCAGTAGGTATGGGAGTTTTTCAAAATTGGATATGTTTTGAATTCTTTGTGGATCTGTGTGATCTGGGGAAATATGTCTCTCTAATATGGTCATACATTGGGCAGGAGGTTAGGAAGTGCAGCTCAGTTTCCACCTCATTTTGTGGGCAGTGAGCACATAGCCTGTCTTTCTTGAGAGCCATGTCTGCCTACGGCGGCCTTTCTCAATAGCAAGGCTATGCTCACTGAGTCTGTACATAGTCAAAGCTTTCCTTAATTTTGGGTCAGTCACAGTGGTCAGGTATTCTGCCGCTGTGTACTCTCTGTGTAGGGCCAAATAGCATTCTAGTTTGCTCTGTTTTTTTGTTAATTCTTTCCAATGTGTTAAGTAATTATCTTTTTGTTTTCTCATGATTTGACTGGGTCTAATTGTGCTGTTGTCCTGGGGCTCTGTAGGGTGTGTTTGTGACTGAACAGAGCCCCAGGACCAGTTTGCTTAGGGGACTCTTCTCCAGGTTCATCTCTCTGTTTGTGATGGCTTTGTTATGGAAGGTTTGTGAATCGCTTCCTTTTAGGTGGTTGTAGAATTTAATGGCTCTTTTCTGGATTTTGATAATTAGTGGGTATCGGCCTAATTCTGCTCTGCATGCATTATTTGGTGTTTTACGTTGTACACGGAGGATATTTTTGCAGAATTCTGCGTGCAGAGTCTCAATTTGGTGTTTGTCCCATTTTGTGAAGTCTTGGTTGGTGAGCGGACCCCAGACCTCACAACCATAAAGGGCAATGGGCTCTATGACTGATTCAAGTATTTTTAGCCAAACCTAATTGGTATGTTGAAATTTATGTTTCTTTTGATGGCATAGAATGCCCTTCTTGCCTTGTCTCTCAGATCGTTCACACCTTTGTGGAAGTTACCTGTGGCGCTGATGTTTAGGCCAAGGTATGTATAGTTTTTTGTGTGCTCTAGGGCAACAGTGTCGAGATGGAATTTGTATTTGTGGTCCTGTGACTCGACCTTTTTGGAACACCATTATTTTGGTCTTACTGAGATTTACTGTCAGGGCCCAGGTCTGACAGAATCTGTGCATAAGATCTAGGTGCTGCTGTAGGCCCTCCTTGGTTGGTGACAGAAGCACCAGATCATCAGCAAACAGCAGACATTTGACTTCGGATTCTAGCAGGGGGAGGCCGGGTGCTGCAGACTTTTCTAGTGCCCGCGCCAGTTCGTTGATATATATGTTGAAGAGGGTGGGGCTTAAGCTGCATCCCTGTCTAACCCCACGACCCTGTGTGAAGAAATGTGTGTGTTTTTTGCCAATTTTAACCGCACACTTGTTGTTTGTGTACATGGATTTTATAATGTCATATGTTTTACCCCAACACCACTTTCCATCAGTTTGTATAGCAGACCCTCATGCCAAATTGAGTCGAAGGTTTTTTGAAATCAACAAAGCATGAGAAGACTTTGCCTTTGTTTTGGTTTGTTTGGTTGTCAATTAAGGTGTGCAGGGTGAATACATGGTCTGTTGTACGGTAATTTGGTAAAAAGCCAATTTGACATTTGCTCAGTACATTGTTTTCATTGAGGAAATGTACAGTCCTGTTAATAATAACCAGAGGATTTTGAAGGTTACTGTTGACACATATTCCACGGTAGTTATTGGGGTCAAATTTGTCTCCACTTTTGTGGATTGGGGTGATCAGTCCTGGTTCCAAATATTGGGGAAGATGCCAGAGCTAAGTATGATGTTAAAGAGTTTTAGTATAGCCAGTTGGAATTTGTTGTCTGTATATTTGATCATTTCATTGAGGATACCATCGACACCACAGGCCTTTTGGGTTGGAGGGTTTTTATTTTGTCCTGTAACTCATTCAATGTAATTGGAGAATACAGTGGGTTCTGGTAGTCTTTAATAGTTGATTCTAAGATCTGTAGTTGATCATGTATATGTTTTTGCTCTTTGTTCTTTGTTATAGAACCAAAAAGATTGAGAAGTGGTTTACCCAGACATCTCCATTTTTGATAGATAAACTTCGTGTTGTTGTTTGTTTAGTGTTTTCCAATTTTCCCAGAAGTGGTTAGAGTCTATGGATTCTTCAATTGCATTGAGCTGATTTCTGACATGCTGTTCCTTCTTTTTCCGTAGTGTGTTTCTGTATTGTTTTAGTGATTCACCATAGTGAAGGCGTAGACTCAGGTTTTCCGGGTCTCTATGTTTTTGGTTGACAGGTTTCTCAATTTCTTTCTTAGATTTTTGCATTCCTCATCAAACCATTTGTCATTATTGTTAATTTTCTTCGGTTTTCTATTTGAGATTTTTAGATTTGATAGGGAAGCTGAGAGGTCAAATATACTGTTAAGATTTTCTACTGCCAAGTTTACACCTTCACTATTACAGTGGAACGTTTTACCCAGGAAATTGTCTAAAAGGGATTGAATTTGTTGTTGCCTAATTGTTTTTTGGTAGGTTTCCAAACTGCATTCCTTCCACTATAGCATTTCTTAATGTTACTCAGTTCCTTTGGCTTTGATGCCTCGTGGTTGAGTATTGCTCTGTTTAAGTAGACTGTGATTTTGCTGTGGTCTGATAGGGGTGTTAGTGGACTGACTGTGAACGCTCTGAGAGATTCTGGGTTGAGGTCAGTGATGAAGTAGTCTACAGTACTACTGCCAAGAGATGAGCTATAGGTGTATCTACCATAGGAGTCCCCTCGAAGCCTACCTGACTATGTACATACCCAGCGTGCGACAGAGCTGCAGGAGTTGTGACCCGTTTTTCTGGTTATGTTGTCATAGTTGTGCCTAGGGGGCATATGTGGGAGGGGATGCTGTCACCTCCAGGCAGATGTTTGTCCCCCTGTGTGCTGAGGGTGTCAGGTTCTTGTCCGGTTCTGGCATTTAGGTCGCCACAGACTAAACATGTCCCTGGGCCTGAAATGATTGATTTCGCCTCCAGGATGGAGAAGCTGTCTTCATTAAAATATGGGGATTCTAGTGGGGGATATAGGTAGCACACAGGAGGACATTTTTCTCTGTTAGGATAATTTCTTTTGAATTTCTAGCCAAATGTAGAATGTTCCTGTTTTGATTAATTTAATGGAGTGAGTTAGGTCTGCTCTATACCAAATTAGCATACCCCCTGAGTCCCTTCCCTGTTTCACACCTGGTAGTTTGGTGGATGGGACTACCAGCTCTCTGTAACCTAGAGGGCAACCAGTGGGTCCGTCTCCTCTATACCAGGTTTCTTGCAGGATGACAATGTCTGTGTTACCGATTTCTTTGGTGAAGTCCGGGTTTCTGCTCTTTAGGCCAAAGGCAGATGACCTCAGACCTTGGATATTCCAGGATGATATAGTGAAGGCTTTTGTTCCATAGAATGTCCAATGTTGTTGGTCGTGTGGTTTGGCCTCAGGCCAGTAAGTGTGAGCAGAGCCTGCTGAGCATCTGGTACATGCTATTGGCTTGGGCGAGTGTGAGAGTGGGGGTTGGGACTGTTTGCCCGCTCACTAATGTGTGGCTTCCATGTTGAGGCCCTCTTTGCGGGGGTGGGGTGCATGGGGTGGGCAGGAGTGGCATAGGTCTGATCTGAGGGGCCTAAATGGGGTGTGGGCATGGTTGACGTGGGGGGTGTTGATTGGTTGGGGTGGGGGGTGTGGATGTGTCTGGGTGTACTGTGGTCTGGATGTAATTCTCTTGGCGTGGGTCCTCTATGTGTAGGTCCAGGGGGTCCTGCAGGTCTGGGAGGGTGTCTCGCTGGTCTGGGTGGAGAGTCTATTGATCTGTTGCTCCTGTGTGAAGTGTTGGGGATACGTTTGAGAGCGATGTCCTTTAGGGTCCTGGCAAAGGTGGGCACTGCTGCCTTACAAGAGGTGGACCTGGTCATAGAGGCTGTTCAAGTCCAGGGTGGAGTGGTGGGCCAGGAAAACATTTGGTTTTGAGGCACAGTCACGGGAAATACTTGCGTTTCCCGCTTCTCTCTCTCTATTGTGTCCCCGCAGACCCCACCCAGCTGTTCCAGGGTTTTTACTTTCCTTCTCCCCCAAAATTAACAAGCCTGACTACACACACTCACTTACGCACACTCTCGTTGTCACACACACACACACACACACACACACACACACACACACACACACACACACACACACACACACACACACACACACACACACACACACACACACACACACACACACACACAACTATACAATCCCGTTGAGACAAATGTTTGATCAATCACACCAAAGGCTGTGGCTTAGTATTGGCTGTGTGCCTCGGAGGCCTCCAGGACTGGTTAGAAGCCTGGGGCTGTAGTTACAATCCAGTGGCTGGCTCCGGGGCCTCGAGGGTGGGCTGCTGCGTGCTGATGCCACACCCTCCCTTCCCCTCCCTTCTCCCATTGTTCCAATCTCTGACAAGTTGCACGTGTCTCTCTTTTCACGGTGACGGTGGGGGGCTGGGCCTTTGTGGGGCAGCCATTGTGTCAGGGACATACTCTCATTTGATAGACGCGTGCTGACAAAAGAGAAAAGGGGGACACTTCGGTTAATTATTTGTGGCGCTACAGTGAATAGGGGAGAAGCAGCGGCCATCTGTGATTTGTGCTTCTAATCTGTGCTATGCCCACGCTGTGGACCCACACTCCTCCCATGATCCCTCCCTCCCTCTCTGCCCAAAAATCCCTGCTTTTGTCCTGGCACGCTTGTTTTGGGTGCATTCTCATTGTTGTGGTTAGCCTGTCTTCTCACAGGGTTTTGGGAGTAGAGACATGGTTCTGTAAGGGCCCTGGCCTCTGAGTTATTCCTCTCGGTCCTGCCCTGGCAATTCTGTAAGGGCCCTGGTCTCTGAGTTATTCCTCTCGGTCCTGCCCTGGCAATTCTGTAAGGGCCCTGGTCTCTGAGTTATTCCTCTCGGTCCTGCCCTGGCAATTCTGTAAGGGCCCTGGTCTCTGAGTTATTCCTCTCGGTCCTGCCCTGGCAATTCTGTAAGGGCCCTGGTCTCTGAGTTATTCCTCTCGGTCCTGCCCTGGCAATTTTGTAAGGGCCCTGGTCTCTGAGTTATTCCTCTCGGTCCTGCCCTGGCAATTCTGTAAGGGCCCTGGTCTCTGAGTTATTCCTCTCGGTCCTGCCCTGGCAATTCTGTAAGGGAGAGAAGGTTGATGTTCTCTCCTCTCTTCTCTTCCTCTCTCCTCTCACTTCCTCTCCACTTCTCTCCTCTCCATATTGCTCTTCCTCTCTCCTCTTTCCTCTTCTCCTCTTCTGTCTCTTCTCCTCTCACTCCTCTCCTGTCCTCTCTTCTCCTCGCAGCCTGAGGAGCTGAAAGTGTCTTTTGTTGATCCCGAGCCATTCTCCACTCTGACGCTTTGTTTTATAGCAACGAGACTAAACAACTGGTCTCTCTCTCTCTCACTGGATAAGTGCCTTGACTGGCACATTCTTCTCTCTGCCCTGTTACCAGTGTACATTGACATTGACACACTGCAGCCCTGGTTTGGGATTAGTTTGGGATCGATACTGTTCTTGGAGCCCATCAAGGTCATTCAGGGAACAGGGCTCGAGTCTAAAACGCCACTGGCCAAACTGCAATCAATGTTGCTTACTACAATTACCCCTTCCCTCTATTTAAGTGGTGAGTCCTCCTCTTATAGGGTCCAGGGACAGTTCTGAACTAAACAATTTGTCTGGGCTTTTTTTTTTAAGTCAGCCTGTTTTTGTGTGGCACCAGATGTTCCCTCACGAGTCTGGCCCCACTGGGCACAGACGTCAATTCAACGTCTATTCCACGTTGGTTCAACGTAATTTCATTGAACGGACTTGGAAACAACATTGATTCAACCAGTGTGTGCCCAGTGGGGCCTTTCTCCACGAACCCTCGACACTCTCTGTTAAATGTAGGATTGGCTATGTGATGTGACTGGCTGCCTGGTTTTAGGCTGCTGCTGCTGGGAACCCTGCTGTTCTCGTTGCCCGAGAAAATTCTGCAAGCTTTTCCCTCAGCTTCCAGTGAGAGTGCCCGGCTGTAGACAGACAGTGGAGGGAGACAGAGTCACGCTGCTTTAAAAGCTTATCGATCTCTCAGAGCTAGCCTCTCTCAGAGCTAACTCCCCTAAATCAAATCAAATCAAATCAAATGTTATTTGTCACATACACATGGTTAGCAGATGTTAATGCGAGTGTAGCGAAATGCTTGTGCTTCTAGTTCCGACAGTGCAGTAATAACCAACAAGTAATCTAACTAACAATTCCAAAACTACTGTCTTATACACAGTGTAAGGGGATAAAGAATATGTACATAAAGATATATGAATGAGTGATGGTACAGAGCCGCATAGGCAAGATACAGTAGATGGTATCGAGTACAGTATATACATATGAGATGTATGTAAACAAAGTGGCATAGTTAAAGTGGCTAGTGATACATGTATTACATAAGGATGCAGTAGATGATATAGAGTACAGTATATACGTATGCATATGAGATGAATAATGTAGGGTATGTAACATTATATAAGGTAGCATTGTTGAAAGTGGCTAGTGATATATTTTACATCATTTCCCATCAATTCCCATTATTAAAGTGGCTGGAGTTGAGTCAGTGTCAGTGTCAGTGTGTTGGCAGCAGCCACTCAATGTTAGTGGTGGCTGTTTAACAGTCTGATGGCCTTGAGATAGAAGCTGTTTTTCAGTCTCTCAGTCCCAGCTTTGATGCACCTGTACTGACCTCGCCTTCTGGATGATAGCGGGGTGAACAGGCAGTGGCTCGGGTGGTTGTTGTCCTTGATGATCTTTATGGCCTTCCTGTAACATCGGGTGGTGTAGGTGTCCTGGAGGGCAGGTAGTTTGCCCCCGGTGATGCGTTGTGCAGACCTCACTACCCTCTGGAGAGCCTTACGGTTGTGGGCGGAGCAGTTGCCGTACCAGGCGGTGATACAGCCCGCCAGGATGCTCTCGATTGTGCATCTGTAGAAGTTTGTGAGTGCTTTTGGTGACAAGCCAAATTTCTTCAGCCTCCTGAGGTTGAAGAGGCGCTACTGCGCCTTCTTCACGATGCTGTCTGTGTGAGTGGACCAATTCAGTTTGTCTGTGATGTGTATGCCGAGGAACTTAAAACTTGCTACCCTGTCCACTACTTTTCCATCGATGTGGATAGGGGGGTGTTCCCTCTGCTGTTTCCTGAAGTCCACAATCATCTCCTTAGTTTTGTTGACGTTGAGTGTGAGGTTATTTTCCTGACACCACACTCTGAGGGCCCTCACCTCCTCCCTGTAGGCCGTCTCGTCGTTGTTGGTAATCAAGCCTACCACTGTTGTGTCGTCCGCAAACTTGATGATTGAGTTGGAGGCGTGCATGGCCACGCAGTCGTGGGTGAACAGGGAGTACAGGAGAGGGCTCAGAACGCACCCTTGTGGGGCCCCGTGTTGAGGATCAACGGGGTGGAGATGTTGTTGCCTACCCTCACCACCTGGGGGCGGCCCGTCAGGAAGTCCAGTACCCAGTTGCACAGGGCGGGGTCGAGACCCAGGGTCTCGAGCTTGATGACGAGCTTGGAGGGTACTATGGTGTTGAATGCCGAGCTGTAGTCGATGAACAGCATTCTCACATAGGTATTCCTCTTGTCCAGATGGGTTAGGGCAGTGTGCAGTGTGGTTGAGATTGCACCAACTCCACAACAACAGACTGCCCGCCTGCCCAGGGTGAAAGCATTCCTGTCTGTCTCGCATCGCATGTGTGGTTTCACTTGGGGTCAAATGTCAGAGGCTACGAGGGACTTGGCTTGAAGGTATTTTTTGGCACGTGGGGTTGATTGTATGGGGCTCACTCTGCCTCCTTTGTGTCCCCCTCCTGTCTGGTCCCATACCCCACCTCCGCCCTTCGCCTCCAGCTGTCCCCCTCCATTAACATGACAAAGTGGCGTGGTTCTGCTCTCCATCGGGGATGCTGCTAGCTGTCATGGTGGGGCCATTTGGGCCAGCCCAGCCCTGCTGTGGTGGGCCATCTGTGTTTGGGCCTCTACTCCTACTCTCTCCTCTCCTACTGTGAGTCACTCAGAGCAGGGCAGGGTGTGACAGACAGTCAGACCACTGGGGCGTCCTATAATACCATGAGGTAATTCACATTACACCCTATCAGAGCGAGACAAAGTTAAACATGACATTGTCACTCCAACTACAGCCTTAGAGGGACGTTGTAAGAACGTTTTTAAACCAGAGCCGCATGAGGTAATGGTATGGCTCAGGCAGACACAGAAATACCCAGTCACCACTACCTCTCCATCTTTCCACATTGAAGTGGGGTGGGTGGATGGCAGAGGGGGGCGTGTGATGTCATGGGTGAAACCTGTTGAGGAAGAAAGTGGAACCTGTCGGAACTTGTCTATTGATAGCATTTTGTTTTCTTCTCACACGACGTTTGGAGTCGGTTAACTGCTTGAGGCGATGTTGTTGTGAAATGTAGGTCCTGGATATTTCCCTACTGGATATGATGCATGGGAAATATCCTGGGGCTTGAAAGTCACAGACCTTCCTCTCCTACTGCCTGCTGAAATCGAATTTCATCCGATATTTCTATACTGTTATTGATATGCACACTTATTTCCCACCCCGTGTAGCAGTTAGTCCATCCGGTGACTAACTCGTATGCATCCCTAGTGAAAACAGCAGGGTAGCTAGCCTCACACTATGTGGCTCCAGCACGGTTCAGCCTATCATATCCCAGGATTAGATTCACACACCCTCAGTAATACATGACCTGCGCTTGACCCGTCAATGTTATTGGGCCATATTTCTCTGTGCTCAGTGCTGGATGTAAATGTGGTGCCCGGGCCGGCAGTGGGAGATTTAATTAAAAGTGAGTGGTGTTCTCTCTGAGGAGACGCTGACTTAGAAAAATGATGACTAGAACGGCCACCGGTCCACCCATCATGGGCTCATTTGACTTGAATGGGGAATACCCAATCTAGCAATTCCATTTCGATGAGGCTGATATTTGAGAAAAGGCTAAGTGGGCTCAGTGGCGGTACTGTTCTACCAGTTGATTTCTGGGCACGTTCTACCAGACAAGCTGAATGCCTTCTATGCTCACCACATGAGAGCATCAGCTGTTCTGGATGACTGTGTGATCTCGCTCTCTGTAGCCGATGTAAGACTTTTAAAGCGGTTAACATTCGCAAGGCCGCAGGGCCATATGGAATACCAGGACGCGTACTCAGAGCATGCGCAGACCAGCTGGCAAGTGTCACCACTGACAACCTATCCCTGACCGGTCTGTAATAGCAACTTGTTTTAAGCCAACCACCATATTCTCCATGCCCAAGAACACCAAGGTAATGAAAGGCTGGTCATGGCTCACATTAACACCATCTTCACAGAAACCCTAGACCCACTCCAATTCCCATACCGCACCAACAGATCCACAGATGACACAATCTCAATCATGCTGCACACTGCCCTTTCCCACCTGGACAAAAGGAATATCTATGTTAGAATGCTGTTCATTGACTACAGCTCAGCATTCAACACCATAGTACCCACAGAGCTCATCACCAAGCCCAGGACCCTGGAACTAAACACCTCCCTTTGCAACTGGATCCTGGACTTCCTGATGGTCCGCCTCCTGGCTGTGAGGATAAGCAACAACACATCCGCCACGCTGATCCTCAACACGGGGGACCCTCAGGGGTGTGTGCTTACTCCCTTCCTGTAACCCCTGTTCACCCCCTGTTCATCCCCTGTTCACCCACGCACGACTCCAACACCATCATCAAGTTTGATGACGACACGATGGTGGTAGGACTGAATATCGACAATGATGAGAGGAGGTCAGAGACCTGGCAGTGTGGTGCCAGGACAACAACCTCTCCTTCAACGTCAGCAAGACAAATGAGCTGATCGTGGACTTACAGGAAACGGAGGGACGAGCTAATCAAATGGCTACTCAGACTACCTGCATTGACCATTTTTGCACTAACTCTCATTGACTGTGCACATACACAAGACTCTACCGACACACACACCTACTTACACTGACACCCCAACACACACGTTCACACACAATATGTTTCTCGGAGTCATGGCTGAACAAGGACATGGATACTATAGATCCAGCTGTTGTTTCCATGCATCGTCAAGACCGTACAGCAGTGTTGTGTATGGTTAGGGGGGAAGAGTGTGTCTCTTTGTTAACAACAGCTGGTGCACAATCTCTACTATTAAGGACATCTCGAGGTACTGCTCGCCTGAGCGTTTTCATCTATATTCTTCAGACTATCTGCAATGACCCTTTTTTCACTCTTGTTGTTTACGAAACATGTGACGAATACCATTTTTCACACACAAAGACACACACACACACACACACACACACACACACACACACACACACACACACACACACACACACACACACACACACACACACACACACACACACACACACACACACACACACACACACTGCAAACGCCCGCACCCACACATAACATGCGCACACATGCATACTGATGCCACACATACACACCTACACACACACACTTTCCCACTCACCACATACGCTGCTCAATTACCTCGTACCCCTGCAGATCGACTCGGTACTGGTACTCCCTGTATATAGCCATGGTATTACCTCGTACCCCTGCACATCATCTCAGTACTGGTACTCCCTGTATAAAGCCATGTTATTCATACCCCTGCACATTGACTCAATACTGGTACTCCCTGTATATAGCCATGTTATTACCTCGTACCCCCGTACATCATCTCAGTACTGGTACTCCCTGTTTATAGCCATGTTATTACCTCGTACCCCTACACATCGACTCGGTACTGGTACTCCCTGTTTATAGCCATGCTATTACCTCGTACCCCTGCACATCGACTCGGTACTGGTACTCCCTGTATATAGCCATGTTATTACCTCGTACCTCTGCACATCGACTCGGTACTGGTACTCCCTGTTTATAGCCATGTTATTACCTCATACCCCTGCACATCATCTCAGTACTGGTACTCCCTGTATATAGCCATGTTATTACCTCGTACCCCTGCACATCGACTCGGTACTGGTACTCCCTGTATATAGCCATGTTATTACCTCGTACCCCTGCACATCGACTCGGTACTGGTACTCCCTGTATATAGCCATGTTATTACCTCGTACCTCTGCACATCGACTCGGTACTGGTACTCCCTGTATATAGCCATGTTATTACCTCGTACCCCTGCACATCATCTCAGTACTGGTACTCCCTGTATATAGCCATGTTATTACCTCGTACCCCTGCACATCATCTCAGTACTGGTACTCCCTGTTTATAGCCATGTTATTACCTCGTACCCCTGCACATCATCTCAGTACTGGTACTCCCTGTTTATAGCCATGTTATTACCCTCGCACCGCTGCACATCATCTCAGTACTGGTACTCCCTGTTTATAGCCATGTTATTACCTCGTACCCCTGTACATCATCTCAGTACTGGTACTCCCTGTTTATAGCCATGTTATTACCTCGTACCCCTGCACATCATCTCAGTACTGGTACTCCCTGTTTATAGCCATGTTATTACCTCGTACCCCTGCACATCATCTCAGTACTGGTACTCCCTGTTTATAGCCATGTTATTACCTCGTACCCCTGCACATCATCTCAGTACTGGTACTCCCTGTTTATAGCCATGTTATTACCTCGTACCCCTGCACATCATCTCAGTACTGGTACTCCCTGTTTATAGCCATGTTATTACCTCGCACCCCTGCACATCATCTCAGTACTGGTACTCCCTGTTTATAGCCATGTTATTACCTCGTACCCCTGCACATCATCTCAGTACTGGTACTCCCTGTTTATAGCCATGTTATTACCTCGTACCCCTGCACATCATCTCAGTACTGGTACTCTCTGTTTATAGCCATGTTATTACCTCGTACCCCTGCACATCATCTCAGTACTGGTACTCCCTGTTTATAGCCATGTTATTACCTCGTACCCCTGCACATCATCTCAGTACTGGTACTCCCTGTTTATAGCCATGTTATTACCTCGTACCCCTGCACATCATCTCAGTACTGGTACTCCCTGTTTATAGCCATGTTATTACCTCGTACCCCTGCACATCATCTCAGTACTGGTACTCCCTGTTTATAGCCATGTTATTACCTCGTACCCCTGCACATCATCTCAGTACTGGTACTCCCTGTTTATAGCCATGTTATTACCTCGTACCCCTGCACATCATCTCAGTACTGGTACTCCCTGTTTATAGCCATGTTATTACCTCGTACCCCTGCACATCGACTCAGTACTGGTACTCCCTG